>NC_038251.2:45643166-45769573 GCF_000004515.6 Glycine max | reverse complement strand
ACCATAAAAGACGGTCTTGCCCAAGACGGCACGTCAGCATTACAATTAAGATGGCAGAGCTGTCATGCATCGAATTACTTTGAGAGTATGACCGAGTTATTACTTAGATGGATCGAAGTTGGATGAATCAAAGTCGCATCAGCCTAGAATATGAGGAAGGCGTCGAGCAATTCTTACAATTTGCTTCACAAAGAGGTCAACCGGATGAAGATGGAAAATATTATTGTCCTTGCATCAATTGTTTGAACGGAAGACGACAAATATTGGATGACATACGAGAGCATCTGTTGTGTGATGGAATTAAGAGAAATTATACGACGTGGATATGGCATGGTGAAATGACAGACATGCAGAGTGGGCAACAATCAGAACCGTTTGATGTAGAAATGGGAGATCACTTGGAGGATATGATTCGTGACCTTGGACAAGAGTCTTTCCAGCAAGCACATGCCCCTGTGTATGAAAGATTGCAGGGTGACTCAAAGAAGCCTTTGTATCCGGGGTGTAACAATTCCTTGATGCTATTGTCGGCGGTGTTAAGTCTAGTTAATGTCAAGGCCAGATATGGATGGAGTGACAAAAGCTTTACTTCATTGCTTCAAATAGTGCACGATCTGCTTCCACAGGATAACACATTGCCTAAAAGCTACTATCAGGCAAAGAAGATATTGTGTCCGATGGGTATGGAGTATCAGAAGATTCATGCTTGCCCTAATGATTGCATACTGTACAGACATGAATTTGAAGAAATGTCGAAATGCCCTAGGTGTGGGGCGTCACGGTACAAGGTGAAGGATGATGAGGACTGCAGTTCTGATGAAAACTCAAAGAAGGGCCCTCTAGCGAAAGTGTTGTGGTATCTTCCCATCATTCCAAGGTTTAAGCGTTTATTTGCTAATGAAGACGACGCAAAAGATCTTAC
Organism: Glycine max; assembly: GCF_000004515.6. NCBI lineage: Eukaryota > Viridiplantae > Streptophyta > Magnoliopsida > Fabales > Fabaceae > Glycine > Glycine max. Next base: position 45,768,651 of record NC_038251.2, on the reverse strand, counting down.
CTGGCATGCTAATGGGAGAAAATCTGATGGAATGGTCCGTCATCCAGCTGATTGCTCCCAGTGGAAGAAGATTGATAGTTTGTATCCAGATTTCGGCAAAGAATCAAGAAATCTTAGACTTGGACTAGCCAGTGATGGAATGAATCCATATGGCAATTTAAGCACTCAACACAGTTCATGGCCAGTTCTACTAGTAATTTACAATTTTCCGCCTTGGTTGTGCATGAAGCGAAAATACATGATGTTGTCTATGATGATATCAGGCCCAAGACAACCAGGAAATGACATTGATGTTTATCTAAGTCCGTTGATTGAAGACCTGAGAAAGTTGTGGGATGAAGGAGTTTTAGTGTTTGATGGGTTTCACAAGGAGACTTTTCAAATGCGTGCAATGCTTTTTTGTACCATTAATGACTTTCCAGCATACGGGAATCTCAGCGGTTATAGTGTTAAGGGTCATCATGCATGCCCCATCTGTGAAGAAGACACAAGCTACATACAACTGAAACATGGTAGAAAAACAGTGTACACTAGACATCGCCGTTTTCTAAAAGCTGATCACCCTTACAGAAGATTGAAAAAAGCTTTTAATGGAAGTCAAGAGCACGAAATTGCGCGGACACCGTTAACTGGTGAGCAGGTCTTCCAGCGGGTTGAACACCTTAATACTGTATTTGGAAAGACCCAAAAGAAGGATAAAAGTAAGAGTTGCATATGGAAGAAGAGGTCCATTTTCTTTGATCTTCCGTACTGGTCTGATCTAGATGTTAGACATTGTATTGATGTTATGCATGTAGAGAAAAATGTATGTGATAGTGTCATTGGGACACTCCTTAACATTCAGGGCAAGACGAAAGATGGTCTAAATACCCGTCAAGATCTAGCTGACATGGGCATACGATCGCAGTTACAGAAAAAGTGACTCGAAAGATGGTCAAGATCTAGCTGACATGGGCATACGTCTAAATACCCGTCAATTACAGAAAAAGTGACTCGAAAGATGATGGAATCCTTCAGCTAGATGCAGTCCAAGTTTTAGTCTCAGATGCAATCACAGGGACTTGCACTACCTCCAGAGCCAGAGGTTGGTCCCTCAGGTCCTCGTGTCAGCACAAAGGAGAGTTGTGTTGCTCCCTTAGGGAACAATCCAGGGACGGGTGATTTAAAAAAATGCGGGCTATATATTGAAGAAAATCCTTCCTGCCTGGTTGCCCTAGGAAGACTTTATGAGGGATTCACAACAGTTCACAACATCCCTTTGTTGCATGGTCAAGTCAAGGTTGGTGTTAAGAAGGTTAAAGATGCAAAGGCTCTCGTTCCTGTACCCACTGACGAGGTTACCTTAGTGGGGCAGGCACTTAATACCTTCCTTGCTTGGCCAACACATCTTGTGAAGTGTTTATCAGAACAGGTATTTTACTCTGATTATATGTTTATTTTTTTCAATTATTTTGTTCACTGTAATCAAAACTTGCTAATTAACTATGTTTTATCAACAGGCAGCTGTGTCTCCAGCAAAATCTCTAGAAAGCCCGGATGAAGAGGTCGACGATCCCCTGTACCTGATGACATTGACCATCCCACAACTGTTTTTGAAGCCGCTCCAGGTTATGTGGGATGCTACCATATTCGGGGTGTTTAATCAAAACTTCCCGTTGTATATAAAGCACGAAGATCTCTCTGAAATTGCACACGGTGGTCAATGTCTCAGCATATCTGTTATACAGTTGTGGATTCTGTAAGTCATTTTAGATTACTATTAATTACCAAAGTAATTGTTTTAAATTCATACATAATTAACTTTGACTTAACAACACAGCCATCTGACCGAGACAAGTGTGCGAGCGGGGAATTCTGATGTGTATGGATTCCTCGAGCCACAGTCCATTCAGAGATCTGGGCAATCACAATTTGAATCTGAAAGTTACATCAAGAGTTGGATACAGAGTTCAAAACGAGATGTTTACCTTGGAGCCTATCTGAATGGGTAAGTCAAACACAATAATTGAATTTAAATAATCTATACTACTACAATAACCCATATTCGTCTCTACTGCAGCGGACACTGGCAAATGGTCGTCATTCTGTCTAAGGAAAACCTAGTTGTCTGGTTTTGTTCTTTACATAACAGGCTAGACAACTACCTTAAGGGAATAATTAACAGGTCAGTATTGTTTTCAATACATTTTCATTGGCATAACTCAACAACATCAATATTTTAATGTTCCTCATATTCAACACTAGTGCTTTGAAAGGACTTGATGATACTCCACAACCGAAATCCAAGGCTGCTGCTAAGTGGATTGTTGTTAAGGTACGTGATTTAAATAAAAGTTCTACTTATATATATTTTATGTGTGTGTACACTAATTGTAATTAACGTTTAATTAATATCCAAATTTCATTATGTATTTAGTGTAATAGACAAAAAGTAATCACTGAATGTGGCTACTACGTGATGCACTGGATGTCCATGATAATCTTAGGATCTTTCAGTAATAATTGGGAGACGGTAATTGTTTATTACAAACAAATTTGGTTTTTTTATAATTGTTATTACATCATTAATTTATTTTTTTATTTGATCATGCAGTATTTTAATGAAATTAGACCATTGGAAGCAGAGAGATTCAAGGCACTTCGCATACAGTGGACACAGTATTATCTAAAAGTTAGAAATCAAACATAGGATGTTAGGCAACTATGTAACTTTAGCTTAATTAATTAGTTTACGTACTTTACATTACATTTTTTACAATTGTAGTTTCATCTTAACATTGAACAACCTTTGTTGATAGCTAGTTTTTTGCTAAAATCTATTTGAAAACTGAATGCAAATGATATATGTTGTGTGCTGTGTGGTCTGATTTTAAATTTATAGGTTAAATTTTGGTTTTTTTTTGTAAAAACAGAGACATTATTTAAAAAAAATTCCTGAAAACAACATCGGTTTTTTTTATAAAAACAACCGATGTTAACTGTCAATAGCAACACATTCGTTAACATCGGTTTTCTGTAAAAAAAACCGATGTTAACGTGTGTTAACATCGGTTTTTTTATAAAAACCGATGTTAACTGTCAATAGTAACACATTCATTAACATCAATTTTTTATAAAAACCGATGTTAACTGTCAATAATAACACATTCGTTAACATCGGTTTTTTGAAAAAACCGATGTTAACTGTCAATAGTAACACATTCGTTAACATCGGTTTTTTTGTAAAAACCGATGTTAACTTTCAACATTAATATACATTTTCTGGGTGTAATTCATATTAACAACATCAGTTATTTATATAACCGATGTTGGTAATTTTACGTTAACATCGGTTTTTCAAAAACCGATGTTAACGATAATATTATCAACGTCGGTACTTTCAACATCGGTTCAAAAACCGATGTTGAAAGTCATAAATAACCGATGTAGAAAGCATATTTTCTAATAGTGTTGATGCCTTAAAAATTAAATTTTATTACTTTGTACACTAATTTTCAATTAACTTTGAATATCTAAATATTCTATCCAATTTAGTGTAATAAGGAAAAAAAAGGAAACACTAAGTGTGGGTACTATGTAATGCATTAGATGTCAACAATAGCCCTAGGAGATTTCAAGGATAATTGAGAAACGATAATTATTTACTTCAAAACTAATTCAATTTGTTATAATTGTTATTATTTATACTTATTAACTTATGTTTTATTATATCATATGGTATTTTCCTGATCCAAGACCATTGGAACTAGAGACAATGAAGGCAATTCACATTCAATGGACAAATTATTACCTAAGAGTTAAAAATGAAACACTAGGTGTTACAATTGTAGAGTTATGTTAATTTAGATTAGGTTACAAATGATTTTATGTATTGACACTATTGTTTTGATTACATTAAATATTTCTTTTAATTGATAATAATTATTCAATTATTATGGACAAAACTTGAACTGCCTGAAAACTATCTAGACTGGACTAGTTTTGTTTTTTAATTTGCAGGTTTGGGGTAATTAAAAAAACAAACAAGATATTAAAAAAATTGCCAAAAAACATTGGTTTTCCAAAAAAAAAGATGTTGGTGTGTGTTCACAAGATCGGTTTTTAAGAAAATCGATGTTGTTGAGTATAAAACAACATCGATTTTCTGGGAAAACTGATGTTGGTGTGCATTCATAACATCGTTTTAAAAAAAAAATCGATGTTGTCAGTGAAACACAACATCAATTCTTCATAAAATTGATGTTGGCTTTTACATATTTTTCATTTTTTTTGTTTATTTATAATGATAGGCCATTGGTTTTTTAGTAAAATCGATGTTGTCGTGCATTCACAACATCGATTTTATGAAAAAATGATGTTGTCAGTGAAACACAACATTGGTTTTTTCTTAAAATCAATGTGGATATTTACATATTTTATATTTTTTTATTTATTTCTAATGATACAACATAAATTCTTTGGAAAATGATGTTGTGTAATTTATTTTAACATCGGATATTATAATCAATGTTATCGTTGATACTTTTAATATTAGTAGTTTCAACATCAATTTATAACCAATGTTAAAAATCTTTAATAACCGATATTAAAAATCTATTTTTTAGTAGTGACTTATTATGTATATCAACATTAGAGTTATTTCATCTCATTTACGTGCTTCCATGTTCTTTTAAATAAAAATAAAAAACTTCAATTTGATAAATAATGTTAACCTAAATAAGAAATTATAGTGAAAACATTACTAAAACAAAAGTTTTAAATACAAAACAAATAGGCGTTATATATATATATATATATATATATATATATATATATATATATATATATATATATATATATATATATATATATATATATATATATGAATTATGTTATTTTGTTTCTGATGCTTACTCGAGGAAGAAAGGCACTCTGAGTCTCGTTAAAATTTTCAAATCAAAGTAAATTAAAGAGAAGAGAAAAATGTTTTTGGAGGTTAAATAAAGTTAAATTAAAAATAACAGGAATAATAAAACACAAAGAAACTAACAGTATAAGGGTAGAGATCGATATTGTAGTTTAGAAAGAATAATGAATTCTTAAGAAGTAATTCTCGGTAAAATTGTGTACACTAAAGGTGGGTAGTTCTTTTTATTACTAATATAGATATTAGTGTAATAAGTTTAGGTTGATTTTAAATGTTACATGTAATAAATTAAGTTAATAAATTTACGTAAATGAACAAGAATTAAATAACATTTAAATTTATTATATGTTGTTATGATAGTTCATTTTATTTTGCTAAAAAAATGACAGTACATTTTAATTTATGACATGAAAAAGTTATATAATTTTGAATGTATAATGCTATTAAACATTTTTAATATATATTTTCTTTAATAGTAATTAATAATTAGTTTCTTATGTGTTAAAAACAGTTAAATAACTCTTTGTGTTATAACATGAGTAAATCCATAAATTAGTCCTCAAGATTGATTGGATATATTGAAGGTTTTATTTCTTGAGATTTTAAAACTCTTTTCATAATGTGTAACTTTACAAAGTACTATTCACTTTGGTCCTTTCCAGTACAAAATGATAATAAAAATAAAGTATAAAAATTACTGTTTTATTTTAAAAAAAATTGAAGAGAAAAGGGAGGATTTTTAATATCTTAGAAATTAAATTCTAACAAATTTAATTTTTTTTGTTAACTATCTTATTGGTGCAAATTATTCTCCAACTTTGTGGATAAGTAATTTCTACCAGAAAATGTAATCACCTTTGATAAAAATTCTCCTTTTAATTAGTTTTTTTTATCCACAAAACTTGAATCCAAAATCTTACTTTACAGGATCAAACTTAGTTTCACTTGGACAATCTTTTAGTTGGTGACAAATTCAACGTTTACTTATCATAATATTTAGAATTCATATTAAAACTTAATTATAGTTAAAATTTACCTCAGTGATATAAAAATAGCTACATTAATTATTTTTTCTGATCTCTCACACACAATTAAATATAATCACAATATAAAAATATTGAAATATTACTAAACCAAAATGGAAAAATTGTACTTACCATGTCTTACTTCAATATAACGAGTCCTACAAACGATAATATTGATGAAAAGTTTATTGAGGAGAAAAGATTAACTACAGATATTCCAATTCAGTACACAAGAAGGGTACTAAAGGATTTAGAATGAGATGTGTAAATAAAAGCATTAAAAATTGAAGGGATAACTTTATAGTTTCAGGAGGTAGAAAGTTATCATTTTATGGAGTTGTAATTAGTTTGTTAATTGGCAATGGTGGTAGAAATGGTTTTCGGAATTTGGGAATATGCTTTTTAAAGAGAGGCTTTGGCTTTAAAAATTCCTCAGGCTCAAATAGGAGAGTTGGATTTCTTTACTATAAATGGTTTCGATAGAGATTTAACAATGAAAATTGAATTTAGTATAGCTTTAAGAATAGGAATTGACTTAACAACTGGAATTGGCTTGGTAGAGGCTTAATAATAGGAATTGGCTTTAGTAGCCACTTGTATACTGGAATATAAATAGGTTTAACAATAGGAATTGGCTTTGGTATTGGCTTAACAATATAAGAATTAGCTTTGGAATAGGTTTAACTATTGGAATAGATTTTGGAAAAAGACTTTTGAATTTTTCTTCTTCATTTGAAATTGGCTTAACAATAGGAATTAGTTTTGGAATAGTCTTAGCAATGGGAAGTGGTTTCGGGATAGACTTATAAACTGGAATAGGAATAGGCTTTAACTATGGGAATTGACTTTGTAATAGGCTTAACAATTGGAATTAGCTTTGGAAAAAATCCTTTAAATTTGGCTTCTTCATCTTATCCTTTTAGACTTGATTCTGATAATTCTTCCTCTAAAAACTTCCCGTCAATGTTCATCTCCTTCCGTACATAATAAATACAAAATAACATAATTTAAACACAATGTTTTGTAATGAAAAATTAGAATCATCTATCAACTGTCTCTTCTATTTCGTTTCCATATTCTATATTTACTTCCTATTTCTTACTATTTTTTTTATCACGTCTATCTTTCTTTTCCTTCCAATCTCTCTTTCATTGTTCCACTCAATCTAATCTTTCCAACTCAATTATCCACCCCATTTTAGGGCGAACGTGTATCAACACACTTTTATTATTTTATAAATTTTAATTTTTTTTTTGCATAGATTAATAGAGAAGACATATTTAAATACAAAAATAAAATGATAAATCCATATCCATATTTAAGTATGTTTTTAGTTGTTCAACTTTTAGTCTCTTTTCTTTCTAGTCCCTCAAATTTTAATTTTCTTTTTTAGTCTCTCAATTTGAAAAAAAAAAATACTCGTTCTCTCTCTCTCTCCGTAAAGAAAATAAGCATGCTAGTCACTCCAAATTTCAAACTTTTTTGCCTCCTGGAAAAATTATACACTTTTTTAATGTACATATTAAAATGAATATATTTTTATTAAGGACTAAAACGACGAAACATCCTATTTCCTAAACTAAAAGCCTAACGAAATGTAGGTATTGTTATAATTAGCATTAACAACAAACCTGAAATTTCAGCTGTCGCCAAAACAGAAGGAGCATAACTGAAGCTGGCAAGCAGCAACAATGGAACACAGAAGCGCCAAAGTGCACAATGCACAGTGGAATTCTTTCTCATTCTCATTAAGAAAACAACAAGTAGGCCACACTATGGTAAGGGAAATGTCTCGTGGCTTGAGTTACTCTCATTCCATATTCCCGTTATTTATAATACCTAGCATGGGATTAACAGTACATTCAGTGTACTATTGACCATTATTTCTTTTGAATATACTCCGAGATTTTAGATTTGGTTTAGGGATTATTATAATTTAGGTGGTTGGAACTTAGACTTGTGTTTAGATAGGTCAACAGCGTTTAAAACCGTTATTGTTGCAGTGATAATGCATGGTCCGACATGATGTCTCAAATATTAAATTATGAGCGTCCCAAGTTAGGTGTTTCTCTTTGGGTGTTTAGAGAACACTGCACCAAAATTCATATCATTTTGACTTGTATGCTGGTAGCTATTAAAGATTGTAAATTACCTAAAGTGAAAACTTAATTAAGAAGTAAAAGAAATTTATTGAATTTTGAGTGTAGCATACCCGGCAAAACCCAATATACATGGTGAGATAATTACTTTGTTCATCAGCTTTTTACACATCAGGAATCTCATTGATCCCCATCACATTAAAATAATTCCATTTTGATCTGTAGGAGACCAAGAGAATGGCCTTTTTATTATAATAAGTTGCTACTTGCAACATTCAATAAGAAATGCTAGATAGAGGATACCAAAACTGAAGCTTAGATATATACAGATCCTTTTACCTTACCAGTTACATCTGTAAGTTCCAATTTGAAACAAGGACATGAATCTCAAAGAGAGAGAACATTCCAGCCTAATTATATGATATACAATGAAAGATATTAGAGTAAATTACACTAACCACTCTTGATGTTTTGTAAAATTACATACAAACGCCTCTTCTTTTTTAACATTTTCAAGTAATCCATAGTTTTGGAATATCATATTTGTAATTCTTATCATTTATAAGACCAAAATGTGATAAGAAGTGAGACTCTCCATGGCCCCATATAGAGTCATAATACCACTTCCCAACAAATAAAGCAAAACAATTTCCCCGAATGATATGGAAAAGGCATGTAAACATAGATGGTTTATTGATTCAGCATCGACATCATAGAAGGGATAAGAGAAATGTGAATTTTGAAATGAGATCCCTGTCTTAAGTATTTTGTCTTTAGTACAGACTCCACTAAGAAATACCTTTTATTTTAGGAAGTAGAAGACGACCAAAGGTAGTCAAATAACATTTTGGCCTTCAAGCAACCTTGTTATTGTCAAAATTATGTGCTACTCATCCCCTATTTCGTTAACAACATCTACCTAATATATATTCTCTCACAGCTAGCTTCACCCATTACAAGAAAATTGTCAAATCTTGACACTAAGTTTACAAGTTTACAGTGGTTCTATTCAAACCATCGCTGCTTAGTAAAACCGCCGCAAGTGGCTCACTGATTGCGGTGGTTCAAGTAGAGCTAGTGGCGGTTTTAAAAATATGTGGTAACTTACTTAATTGTGGTAGCGGCAAGGGTTATTCAAAGGTGAACAACTTGGCCCCTTTTGCTGGCGAGCCAATGTCAATCAGCATTCTCCTTGCCTTCGTTTCATTACCTTTGTGTTGGGATAGGGTTGTCACCATTTTTTTCATTTAGTCGGATGACGAACCACCTTTGATGTCACGTCTCGTGAGTGATGTGTTTTTGTCCTTTCATTAGTGTTGCTTGCTAATATTCCACAAATTCTCTTCTACTCGCAGCTTCAAATGCATTTCTTTCTTTCAAAACCATCTAAAACGTCCCTGTGAAGAAAAAAATCATTACTTTTAGCCAGACCCATTTCCAAACTTCAACTCTTACCTGTGCAACGCAGGGACTTTTTATTAACTAATATTACTTACTAATTAGTAATAATTTGTACTAATATTGTAAGAAACCAATTATTGATATGACATATATAAGTAAAGTGTTCATAATATAATTTTGTGTTAAATATTAATAAGAATAAAATTAAAATTATTGTTAAAGGCAATTTGATATCATATATTAACACGATTGGCATTAAATATCATCTGAAAAGTTATTATATTAAAATTATTATAGTAATAGAATGTAATTTCTTCCAAGTAATTCAAACTTTAAGCCAATAATTAAGGTAATTTTTTTATTTGAGTTATGTGACCCCATCTGCCCCTCACATATATATTAACAAGGAATAAAAAATTCAAATATTAATTAAAAGTATTTTTTTTACATTTTTAAATACAAGCCATTCAAAGGGATATAAAAGGCTCACATTTAATTTCTTCTACATCATATAATAAAGTCATCCTTGTTCAAACAAGATCGTCTACGACTTCATACAATTAATATAAAACCCTATACCCCAATGTCACATCCTATCAGAGCGTTGTGTCTCGACATCCTTCAGCACAAGGTTCCTTAAAACAATTCACCTAGTCATCTGCTCTCCCAAACACAAAGATCAAGATCATCACAGGATCCAAACACAAATAACACACGGGGAGTGAGTTATCACATTCCTAACTAATAGAGAAACAAGACAACTAGATATACATATCATATAAACCAAATAAAACTTACTTACACGTAATTCACGTAATTACATCACTTTGTCATTCAAAGTTCACTTTTCATCCATCAATCACACTTTTCAATCATCAATCACATTACACAAGAATCACACGCTCTGATCAAGACACAATAACACATCAATTCCATAATAAACAATTAGCAAACGCATGAGACAGTTATGCTAAGACTCAAGCCTATATGTAATGTGGTACCATGTCAGTGAAAAACCGCCCTGAGGCGCTTAGGAGTACATAACAAGACACACCACACAATGGGTTTGTCAGGTCACTCTCACTAAGTAAGATCATAGGGAGACCAGTCAGGATCACGATGTTTTGCGAGAATGCTCCAATCATATGGGATCAGCATAGGCTTAAAGGAGCACTCAAACACGGTGACCCCCAAGGCTTACACTCCGAAGAGTCCATCAGGGCCTCTCCCTCCTGATTCAAGTCCAACCCCTAAAATCATTTTAGCACACAGACACTGCTCGTGAATTATACAATATCCACAACCTCACACTCGTGTTTTAAACACGTAGAACATATTGCGCTACAACTTGACATTGGTTCCTAAATAGGAAACCTACACTTTCTCTTTAACACTGGTTCCTAAATAGGAAACTTACAATTTTCTCTTTTACATCGCGCATTTATGTAACATCCCATTTTTTTTTCATAAATAAATTTAAAAAGTTTTTTTAGTAAAAATAATAAAAATAAATAAATAGAGTAAATAATAGGTCATAAATGCCCCTAGTTATAAATAGCAACATGCTAGGTTTTTCAGACTGACTCCTCAGCCTCCTATGCCTCTCATTTCCGTTTTTCCCCTTCTCCTCGCAAAACCCTTTCTTTTTCCCGTAGCTCACTAAACCTGTCTCAGAAAAATGACGATCTCAGACTCATTCACTGATGGATCGTCGTGAAATTTAAACACCAGGTTCACAACCCAATTCCCAGCATTCTCACCGTTGGGAATTTCAAAATCATGGCTGAGCTTATAGGAAAAACCTTCGTATTGTAGCCTTTTAATTTCCCGCAGAAACCCAAAATTTTCTCGGTAAAATTATGATCCCGGTTTCGTTAACCGTTGGATTTTCATGAAATTTGAATATGTTGTTCGAAATTCAATTGCGCACACTTACACCGTTGGGATTTGCGACATAATATTCGTGGAGGGAGAAAGAGGAATCGCATGAAGACAGTACAAGTGGAGGTTTCAATCTCTTTTCCGTCTCTCTAACGTTTGAGAATTCTATCGGTGCAGTCGGAAGAATAACTGAAGGAATCTCAGGGAACCACTAGAAATGCTGCTATTGCTGGCGGACGACACGTGAGTCCGCTCAGAGGTAAGGGATGAGTTATTCACGATTGGGGATTAATGAGAACATGTGTAGGGATCCTTAGAGTATCAATTGGAATGAGTTTTGGGTGTTTTTATAATTTTTACTTTATCCTTATAATTATAACTATTTGTTATATATAAATTATATATGTTTGATGAATCATTTGATGTCCCAATGAGAATTTTTTGTGAAATTAATGTGCTCTTGTGTTGAGTGTGAACCGTAGTTGATGAAATTAAGTAAGGAGATATTGAGTTTGTATTTTTCCCCTTTTCATGCTTTTTAGTTTTTTTTATAGTTTAAAATTGATATTATATTTTGAAATTGAGAAAAGAATTCTAATAGACTATGTGTTGTATTCTTAGATAATATATATTTGAATTCATGTATACTTATATATATGAGAAATTGTTTATATAATTATTTAGAATTGTTACATTGAAAACTTTCTTAAAATTCATGATCAAATATGATATACGTTGCTGGATTTATATATATAGATTTAGTTATATATTTATTTATATTAATATTTTATGTAAATAATGTTGTAGTGTTGTTATTGTGTGATTCCAAAAATTATTCAAGTGTTGGAGTTTGAGAATACTATGTTTAGATTTGAGATACATGTGTATTGAGATGTGTGTATTGAGTTATGAGCTGTGAATTATACAATAACCCAACTAGTGTTGATATTGAGAAAATTATTTATGCGTAGTGTTAAAGAAAAAGTGTAGGTTCCTAGTTAGGAACCAGTGTTAAATTGTACCGCAATTGTGTTAAACATGTTTGAAACATGAGTGTGAGGTCGTGGTATTGTATAATTCATGAGCAATGTTCATAAATAAAATATGTGTTGAATTATGGAATAATATGTTGCCTTGAGATTATAATATTGTTATTGAGATTGAGTAAAAGTCTAAAGTAGAACATGTGTTGAATTGTGAGATACGTGAAAACATGTGATGGTGGATTGTGACATTATGAGATGTGAAATTGTGAATGAGTTTTGATTGTGAATAAGTGTGTGATTAACTCTTGATGTGACATTATTTGTGTTGTAAGCTGTGAATTGTACAATAACCGGACCAGTGTTATCTTGAGAAAAGTGTAAATGCGCAGTGTTAAAGAGAAAGTGTAGGTTTCCTATTTAGGAATCAATGTTAAATTGTAGCGCAATATGTTGTACGTGTTTAACACACGAGTGTGAGGTCATGGGTATTGTATAATTCACAAGCAGTGTCTGTGTGCTAAAATGATTTTAGGGGTTGGACCTGAATCAGGAGGGAGAGGCCCTGACGGACTCTTCGGAGTGTAGGCCTTGGGGGTCACCGGGTTTGAGTGCTTCTTTAAGCCTATGTTGATCCCATATGGTTGGAGCATTCTCGCAAAACATGGTGTTGCTGACTGGTCTCCTATGATCTTACTTAGTGAGAGTGACCTGACAAACTCATTGTTTGGTGTGTCTTGTTATGTACTCCTTAGCGCCTCAGGGTGGTTTTTCACTGACATGGTACCACATTGCATATAGGCTTGAGTCTTAGCATAACTGTCTCATGCGCTTGCTAATTGTTTATTTTGTAATTGATGTGTTATCATGTCTTGATCAGAGCGTGTGATTCTTGTGTAATGTGATTGATGATTGAAAAGTGACCTTTTAATGACAAAGTGATAAAATTACGTGAATTACGTGCAACTAAGTTTTATTTGGTTTATATGATATGTATATCTAGTTGTCTTGTTTCTCTATTAGTTAGGAATGTGATAACTCACTCCCCGTGTGTTGTTTGTGTTTGGATCCTGTGATGATCTTGAACTTTGTATTCGGAAGAGCAGATGACTAGGTGAATTGCTTTAAGGAACCATGTGCTAAAGGACGTCGGGACACAACGCTCTGATAGGATGTGGCATTGGGGTATAGGGTTTTATAGACGACCTTGTTTGAGCCGAAGTGAATTCATTATTTATTTAGAAAAGTTTTATGATGATGTTAGAAAGGTGAATGTGAGTCTGCTACCCTCTTGAAAGACTTGTATTTAAATATGTTTTAAAAACTTGAATTAAGTTTAATTTTTTTCAATTATTTCTTTTATTATTAGTACATATATGTGTGGGGTAGAGGGTGTCACAATTTACGCTTTTCTCAAGATAACACTGGTTGGGTTATTGTACAATTCACAGCTTACAACACAAATAATGTCACATCAAGAGTTAATCACACACTTATTCACAACCAAAACTCATTCACAATTTCACATCTCATAATGTCACAATCCACCATCGCATATTTTCACGTATCTCACAATTCAACACCTATTTTACTTTGCACTTTTACTCAATCTCAATAACAATATTATAATCTCAAGGCAACATATTATTCCACAATTCATCACATATTTCATTTATAAGCACTGCTCATGAATTATACAATACACACGATCTCACACTCATGTTTCAAACACGTTTAGCACATTGCGTTATAATTTAACACTGGTTCCTGAATAGAAAACCTACACTTTCTCTTAAACACTGCGCATTAACGCTTTTCTCAAGATAACACTGATCGGATTATTGTATAATTCATAGCTCACAATATAATTATTGTCACATCAAGTGTCAAACACACACACTTATTCACAATCAAATATCATGCTCACAATTTAACATCTCATAATATCACATCGACCATCTCATTTTTACATGTATCTCGCAAATTGACACATTCAACTTTGTATTACTCAATCTTCACTATAATATTATAACACCATTATAATAACTTATTACACCTTATAACTCATATATACATCACACAATAATAATATTTGCATGATACAAAGCATATATATGTATATGTATATAGTAATTTAAACTACATTGTTTTTAATCAAAGGATTTCTATAACAATAAATTTAATATTACATCAAAATTAGAACAATTTTCTTTAATTTATTATTCTAGTATTACAATAATTATATACACATAACATGTTGATCATCGTTGTAGAAAAATTAAAACAAGATAATAATTTGTATAAAATAAGTCATTGAATAATATTATTTAAAATATAATTTACGTTAATAAAAATAGTTTACTTTTTCTAAGGGATTCACGCTCAACAAAAACACATCAATTTCACAACAATTTCTCAATTGAACATCAACTGATTCATCAAACATATATAATTCACTGTAATAATTATAAGGATAAAATAAAAATTACAAAAACACCTCAAAACTCATTCCAATTGATATCTCTAAGGATCCATACACATGTTTTCACTAATCTCCAATTGTGAATAACTCATCCCTTACCTCTAAGTGGGCTCACGTGTCTTCAGCCTCTAGCGGTTCCCTGAGATTCCTCTAGTTTTTTCCTCTAACTACTCCGATAGAGTTCTCAAACATCAGAGAGACAGAGAAGGGATTGAAGCCTCCACTTGTACTATCTTGGTGCGATTCCTTTTTCTCTCTCCGTGAATATTATCTCGCAAATCCCAACGGTGAAGGTGTGCGGAACTGAATCGTGAACCTGATATCAAAATTTCATGAAAATCTAACGGTTAATGAAACCGGGATCGTAGTTTTACTGAGGCCATTTTGGGTTTCTGCGGGAAAGGAAAAGGCTACGATGCGAAAGGTATTTGTCTCAGCTCAAACATGATATCAAAATTCCCAACAGTGAGAATGCTCGGAAATGGGTTGCGAACATGGTGCTCAAATTTAACAACGATCTAACGCTAAATGAGTCCGAGATCATCATTTTTCTGAGACAGGTTTGGTGGACTGCGGGGAGACGAAAGAATTTTGAGAGGAAAATGGGAAAAAACGAAAATGAGGGAAAGAAGAGGTATCATCATTCTAACTGACCTAACATAGTTATTTATACCTAGGGTACATACAACTTATTATTACTCTATTTATTTGTTTTTAATATTTTATAAAAAAAGAACTCTATTTTATTTCCTATCAAATGAATAAATCAAATATTCTCTTTTTTTTTCCTTCAAATTATTATTTCTCATTATTTATTTATTTATAAAAATCTGATCATTTTTCTAAAACTCTATTTATTTAAAAATAAAAATTCTTTTTAAATTGGCTTACGAAAAATGGGATGTTACAAGTTAAGTCAAAATAAATTCTTCATACTTTTTAGAATATATATCCAATTTATATATCCAATTTGGTCTAACAAATTGGTTTATAAAATATAAAAAAATTTAAATTTAATCAATGTGTCAAAAGTACACCATATTAATTCTGTTATTAGTTTATTTTTGTAAGACTAATTCTTAAAAGATAAAAAATTTAAATTTAATCAACATCTAAAAAGTGCAACATATTTATTTCGCCATTAGTCCAATCCGGTTAACATTAGGGTTAATGCCTATGTAACATCTTTGGTAAACACATGACAACCGACTGATGTTATGTGTCATATTTGAATTTTTATTTTGTGTTGGTTAGTACATAAAAAAAAATTAAGGATGAGACTCTGTTTACAAATTAGTATTTAGTGGTTTTATTTCTTTGTTTCAATACTGTTGCCACTAACCACGACAAAAAATGATCGAGACCCATTTGATTTGGGGAGCGTTTATAACTATTTTTTTTATTCAACATTATTTATTGGCAAGTATATCGTGTGATGGAAGTAAAAGAAAATAAGGAAAATATTATCTAAATGGTATTGATAAAATCGGGTAGTAATTTGTTATGTATAGTTTTTCTTCTAGTCATATCATGTTCTCATATTTAACTTCTTTCTCTTTGTTTTTGAAAGTGCTATTTAGAGTAGACATTTAAAATTGATAGCCACATAACTCTTTGATATATAATTATTCTTTCTCTTGAGCCCCCTTCTTCCATTACATCATATGACAAAAATAAGGGTATTAGAATTTGGGATCAGACACAAACAGTCTTTTAATGACCACTTTGAAGTTGAAATAAGTTCTAGTAAGTACTTTTCTTGTATGATTAGATAAAAGAAAACATTTAATTTGGAAGACAGTAAGTAGGAGAAAAATAAATTTATCATAACAAAGAAAATCTCAACGTGGAAGAACTTCTAATAAAGGAGAAGAATTTTTTCAACTTGTTTTCTTTCTGCAACTTCCAAAAATGTTACTAATAACAATAAAGGAGAATATTTTTTACCTTTCTCTAATTATTCAAGTAGCATTTCCTTTTTTTAGATCAAACACATAGAGTGAGGTGAATTTTGGTTCCTGTGAATAGTATCCTCAGGGAATTCACCTTTGGATTCTCTAATCTCTTCAACACGGTGTAACATAATTTCAAGATGAATCCTCAAGGAATAAAAATCTGAAAAATAATACAAAGTTATGTGCTACTTTATACCAACTAATCCATAATTTATTTACCAACTTTCCGCTGATTAAACCCATTCATGAGTTTTGAAGCTTTATATGATTATGATCATGTAACAAATCAAAGAAACCAACCTTGATGCATGCATTTTTGTTCTGAAACGAAACTAAAGAAACAAAGGAAAGGGAGAAAATAGAAAGCTAAGTTCTAAGATACAAAATGCCCAAGGCATTTGTCGGGGAATTCGAGGGGAGTAAACACCAGACAAATTTACACCAATGAGCCATGAGCAACCACATAAGGGAATTTAACACCACACTTTAACCCAAAACCTTAAGGCTCAAGTTTATGGGTCTTCTCCTTACTTATATGGTGCTCAACTTTTCAACTTCCATCCTATGTGTGCTCAACTTTTATGGGAGCAAAAGAAGAAGCTCCATGCTTTGTCATCCAGTCAGCACAGTCAATGGGGATTCATCTTCATAACTTTTGAGAAGATAAAAAGAAACTCTGATTGAGGATAGAAAAAAAAAAGAAACTTTCCAGAATTTTGATTGAGGTGTAAAAAGAAACTCAATTAGAGAAATAAAAACACACTTTGAGAAGAAGGTTAATTATATAAAATATAGTTCAATTAAATGATTTTGTTTCTATAAAAGTTTTGCTGTGTGGTTTGGTTGATGTTCCTATGTGATTGACAAGCTCAATTGTTAGTGTTGTCATGCCGGTGGAGGTGGGTATTTCAGTTCGATATTCATAATCTATAGGTTTTAAGAGGAATTTTTACATCAGTTATACTTTTAACCGATGTAAAAAAGTTGAAAACTCTTATCCTTTTTACATCAACACACATGTAGGTTTGGTTATCCAAACTTAACCTTGAGCTAAAATTTGATATATTTAAGTTTTGTAAGGACGAAAAATAGATAAAAAAATTTACAGAGATGAATTTTTAATATTTCGATATTTAGGAGAATAAAAACATATTTTAGTCATTTCAAATTTCAATCCATTAAAATTCCTCTCATACACTTACCTTTTTGCAAATACTAATTAGTTATTCATAGGTAAAGCTTGAGCTAATGTATTCTTTGAGAGAGATAATAACTTTCAAAAATTAGAGAGGACACTTAAAGATCAAAATACTGTACAGAAACATATATCACAAATCATGACACACATCATATGTAGAAGAGAAAGAAATTCACCTTTGGTGCCCACCTTATTCTTACAATTATAGTTTTTGTATAAAAAACAATGATTACTATATTGTTCCATAATATAAATTAATGAGTATATACACTGGGATTAATTTGAATCTCTTAACATGCATGAGTTACCATTGGGACACCAGCCTGTGCAAGCAAAACTCCCATTTCTAATTTGTACTTCAAATTCTGCAAACCATATTAAAAAAAATACAACACCTATAACTTCAGCCTAAAAATTGTGTCAAAAGAAAAATTACCTTTTGTCTATGAATCATATTCATAAAGCCCTTGACCTCACTTTCTTCTTGGGTAGCCTCCAAAATCACCTACACATAAGAGAAAAGCATAAATTAATATAAAAACTGCAAAAAAAAAAAAATATTTTGTCCACAAAATAAGTGGCAATATATAGGAACTATGATAGAACAAAACAACAATAGAGGAAATGAAAAACAAATTGAAAACAAATGCTAACAACAACATTAATTTCAGGTTTCCATGCCATGCTTGAAAAAACTTTCAATGAGATCCTTAAAAAGTATACCTTGGATGCTAAAAATGTGTTAAGTTCTCCAACTTCTTGTTTCAATGCTTTTGTGCACATCATCCTCCTTGTATCACCTGCACATTTCATGAGATTCTATAAGAATCTTAGTGGAATAAACCTTAAAAACCGTTGTAATTGTCTCATCCATTATTATTTGAAATTATTTTTCCTTGTTGCAACACATAAAAAAGTAGCTTACAAAACTAACACAAAATAAAAAAAAAGTGCACCATATATAAAAAATCCTTACCTTCATTTCCATGTAGGCTCAATGAAATTCTTAAATCTATGATTCCTTCCATGCAAGACTAAATTTCATGAAAAAAAAATCATATGTCAAAGAATCAGCAAATAAATAATTTTTTTAATTTTAAATAAATGAACTTCAACATAGAAGAATCAAAGAGAGGAAGACAATAAAATACCACAACATTGTAATAGAAAATGAATCTTGCAAAAATAAAATAAAGCCAAACACTAACATTAATTTCACAAAATAAAAATGCATCTTAGAAAGGAAAAAAGCAAATGAAAGCAAAAACTCATTTTGAAACAGACTTTACGGTTTCAAAGGAAAAATGAAAAAAAAATGAAGCTTTTGCCATGTGTCCATATATAGCTTTTCGATGTTGTTCACTAGTTCTTTGTAAATTAGTTTTTGGGAAGGATTTGAGTCGGTGACTGGAAGGGTCTAGCTCCATTGAGAGTGCTAGGGAAAATGAGAAAAAAAAATTAAGGTAGAAGAGATGATGTTGGGAGTTTTTGGAAATTTTTTTAGGGGATATGAAAAGGATATGCTAAGAAGCATATCCAATGGTTTATTTTTCCAAACCGCTACCTGAGGAGGCAGGAAACGACACATGAGCTAGTGACCAGAAAAATTCATCTTTGAGAGCGTTTTAGGTAGAAGGAGGACATATGAAAAAGAAGGGAGATATGTGGGTGGGTTTTGTGAGTGAATACCTTTAAATTTTAAAATTTGTCTATCTGCTACCTACCTCTTCCATACTCCAAAGTCTACAAGAGAGCTAGCTATCGCAATTAACACAAAAAATAGCACATTGTGTTTTCCTAAGCTAAAAGAAATTGTTTTTTTTTTCTCATAAAAAGGATTGTGAGATATTGCAATACTTGGGCTTCACCCCATAAATGAGTATTTTGTTGATTTGTTCCACAAAGAATACAATGCACTTTCTAATTAATGTTTTTGTTTGTAGTGAATTTTTTTTAAAGGAAAATTGAGATTGGTATATTAATAAAAGTGCTACGAAGTGTGACTCCCAAAAAGAATAGATCAACATGGAAACATTAAAAACAAGATGAAAAGAAAACAAAAATACAATCAACCTAAAACAACAAATGGTTGCAAACACCAATTGGCAAAGGAACAAGCCAATGTCCCATGACACATATATATAAACCACAACCAGGACAAGATTTGAATCTGCCACAGAACCACCCATGCATCTACTACGAAGTGTGACTCCCAAAAAGAATAAATCAGCATGGAAATATTAAAAACATGAAGAAAAGAAAACAAAAACCCAATCAACCTAAAACAACAAATGGTTGCAAACACTAATTGGCAAAGGAACAAGCCAATGTCCAATGACACATATATAGAAGCCACAACCAGGACAAGATCTGAATCTGTCACAAAACCACTTGTGCATCTGCTACCTCTTCATGGAAAATAATACAGTTCTTGTGAAACCAAAGACTACACCAAATCGCATGCTAGATGAAATAACAAACTCTATGCATCTTCGTGCCCCTCCAGAAAAGGGCATGTTGCATGAAATGAAACGGAACCCCAGAATGTTGCACTTAAGAAATACCCTACCAAAAGTAGTCATCACACCAAATCTGAAACAAGAAGGTGCACCCCAAGAAAAAGTGTTGCAAATCCTCCGTGTCAGCTTCCCAAAAAACATACCCATCATCCTTAAGCATAACCCACTTCTTCACTAGAATACAATGCACTTTCTAATTAATGTTTTTGTTTGTAGTGAATTTTTTTTTTTTGAAAGACAAATTGAGATTGGTATATTAATAAAAGATGCTACGAAGTCTGACTCCCAAAAAGAATAGATCAACATGGAAACATTAAAAATAGGATGAAAAGAAAACAAAAATACAATCAACCTAAAACAACAAATGGTTGCAAACACCAATTGGCAAAGCAACAAGCCAATGTCCCATGACACATATATATAAACCACAACCAGGACAAGATCCCGTGCATCTACTACGAAGTGTGACTCCCAAAAAGAATAAATTAACATGGAAATATTAAAAACATGAAGAAAAGAAAACAAAAACCCAAACTACCTAAAACAACAAATGGTTGCAAACACCAATTGGCAAAGGAACAAGCCAATGTCCAATGACACATATATAAAAGCCACAACCAGGACAATATCTGAATCTGCCACAAAACCACTTGTGCATCTGCTACCTCTTTAGGGAAAATAATACAGTTCTTGTGAAACCAAAGACTCCACCAAATCGCATGCTAGATGAAATAACGAACTCTATGCATCCTCGTGCCCCTCCAGAAAAGGCCATGTTGCATGAAATGAAACGGAACCCCAAAATGTTGCACTTAAGAAATACCTTACCAATAGTAGTCATCACACCAAATCTGAAACAAGAAGGTGCACCCCGAGAAAAAGTGATGCAAATCCTCCCTGTCAGCTTCACAAAAAACACACCCATCATCCTTAAGCATTACCCCCTTCTTCACTAGAATACAATGCACTTTCTAATTAATGTTTTTGTTTGTAGTGAATTTTTTTTTGAAACGCAAATTGAGATTGGTATATTAATATAAGATGCTACGAAGTGTGACTCCCAAAAAGAATATATCAACATGGAAACATTAAAAACAATATGAAAAGAAAACAAAAATACAATCAACCTTAAAGAACAAATGGTTGCAAACACCAATTGGCAAAGGAACAAGCCAATGTCCCATGACACATATATATAAACAACAACCAGGACCAAATTTGAATCTTCCATAGAACCACCCATGCATCTACTACGAAGTGTGACTCCCAAAAAGAATAAATCATCATGGAAATATTAAAAACATGATGAAAAGAAAATAAAAAACCCAATAAACCTAAAACAACAAATGGTTGCAAACACCAATTGGCAAAGGAACAAGCTAATGTCCAATGACACATATAGAATCGACAACCAGGACAAGATCTGAATCAGCCACAAAACCTCTTGTGCATCTGTTACCTCTTCATGGAAAATAATACAGTTCTTGTGAAACCAAAGACTCCACCAAATCACATGCTAGATGAAATAACGAACTCTATGCATCCTCGTGCCCCTCCAGAAAAGGCCATGTTGCATGAAATGAAATGGAACCCCAGAATGTTGCACTTAAGAAATACCCTACCAACAATAGTCATCACACCAAATTTGAAACAAGAAGGTGCACCCCAAGAAAAAGTGTTGCAAATCCTCCCTGTCAGCTTCACAAAAAACACACCCATCATCCTTAAGCATAACCCCCTTCTTCACTAGAATACAATGCACTTTCTAATTAATGTTTTTGTTTGTAGTGAATTTTTTTTTTTGGAAGACAAATTGAGATTGGTATATTAATATAAGATGCTACGAAGTGTGACTCCCAAAAAGAATATATCAACATGGAAACATTAAAAACAATATGAAAAGAAAACAAAAATACAATCAACCTTAAAGAACAAATGGTTGCAAACACCAATTGGCAAAGGAACAAGCCAATGTCCCATGACACATATATATAAACAACAACCAGGACCAAATTTGAATCTTCCATAGAACCACCCATGCATCTACTACGAAGTGTGACTCCCAAAAAGAATAAATCATCATGGAAATATTAAAAACATGATGAAAAGAAAATAAAAAACCCAATAAACCTAAAACAACAAATGGTTGCAAACACCAATTGGCAAAGGAACAAGCTAATGTCCAATGACACATATATAGAATCGACAACCAGGACAAGATCTGAATCAGCCACAAAACCTCTTGTGCATCTGTTACCTCTTCATGGAAAATAATACAGTTCTTGTGAAACCAAAGACTCCACCAAATCACATGCTAGATGAAATAACGAACTCTATGCATCCTCGTGCCCCTCCAGAAAAGGCCATGTTGCATGAAATGAAATGGAACCCCAGAATGTTGCACTTAAGAAATACCCTACCAACAATAGTCATCACACCAAATTTGAAACAAGAAGGTGCACCCCAAGAAAAAGTGTTGCAAATCCTCCCTGTCAGCTTCACAAAAAACACACCCATCATCCTTAAGCATAACCCCCTTCTTCACTAGAATACAATGCACTTTCTAATTAATGTTTTTGTTTGTAGTGAATTTTTTTTTTTGGAAGACAAATTGAGATTGGTATATTAATATAAGATGCTACGAAGTGTGACTCCCAAAAAGAATATATCAACATGGAAACATTAAAAACAATATGAAAAGAAAACAAAAATACAATCAACCTTAAAGAACAAATGGTTGCAAACACCAATTGGCAAAGGAACAAGCCAATGTCCCATGACACATATATATAAACAACAACCAGGACAAGATTTGAATCTGCCACAAAACCACCCGTGCATCTACTACGAAGTGTGACTCCCAAAAAGAATAAATCAACAAGGAAATATTAAGAACATTATGAAAAGAAAACAAAAACCCAATCAACCTAAAACAAAAAATGGTTGCAAACACCAATCGGCAAAGGAACAAGCCAATGTCCAATGACACATATATTGAAGCGACAACTAGGACAAGATCTGAATATGCCACAAAACCACTTGTGCATTTGCTACCTCTTCATGGAAAATAATACAGTTCTTGTGAAACCAAAGACTCCACCAAATCGCATGCTAGATGAAATAACGAACTCTATGCATCCTCGTGCCTCTCCAGAAAAGGCCATGTTGCATGAAATGAAACGAAACCCTAGAATGTTGCACTTAAGAAATACCCTACCAACAGTAGTCATCACACCAAATCTTAAACAAGAAGGTGCACCCCAAGAAAAAAGTGTTGCAAATCTTCCCTGTCAGCTTCACAAAAAACACACCCATCATCCTTAAGCATAACTCCCTTCTTCACTAGAGCCACACAAGTAGGTTGTTTGTCAAAGATTATCCTCCAAGAAAAAGCCAAAAGCATTGGATGGGACATCACACTTCCAAAATGATCGAAAGCAAAAATTCACCAACGTTAAGCTATCAGAAACCTCAAATGTGAATTCTCGGTAGGCCAAGGCCACCAAAAAGGAGAACTCGCCCTCAATCCATAACCATTTGTTCTCCGACATCAAATTCAATCTTATTGGAGAAAGTAAGTCCTCCATTTGCTGCACCACCACTTTCTCCCGCTCAAATAGAGCTCTATGCCATCTCTAACTCCACACCTCCCCATGATCGCTGACCTCCATTGGCATCTCGCCTACATTGTCCTCCTGATCAACCACCAAATAAAAATGACATGGGAAGAGAGCCTTCAGATAGGACTCTCCAAACTAATAGTCCTTCTAGAAGGAGATGTTCTATCCATCACCAATTCGATGGACCACCATACTAGAAAATCAGTCGTCCCCTCCAAATTGGGTTTGGCACTCCCTAAGCCAGTCCAAGTGCCCATGCCTGCGAGCAAGCAAACCATGCCATAGAGTACCCTTCTTGCTAGAAACCTCCACCACCACTTAGCCAACAAACTAACACTGGAAGCTGCTAAGTTCTACACCCTTAACCCCTCCCCCCCCCCATCTGCCTTGCCCTGCACACTAAATTCCAATCCACCTTTGAGTCTAACACACCAAACCACATAAACCTCCTTTGAATACTCACCAACATGGCTATAACACGCTTGGAATCCCTGTAAAAAGAGAAAATAGAAAGAGGCAAACTCGATAACACAAAGTTTATCAAGGTGATCTTCCCTCCCAAAGAAAGATATTGTTCTTTTCAACTCCCAAGCCACCTCCTGTGGTAGTTAGGATTGTAGTTTTTTGCATTTTGTATGACCTTCATTTGTTTATATCTATTGATTCTCAAAATAAAAGGGGTTCTTATTAAAAATAGTGTTGTTTTTCATGTGTGTACTAGTTTTAGGGAAAATAAAATGGAGGACTTTTTTGGAGGGTATGCAATTCAGGATGAGTTGGAGTGTAATTATTGTTTCGACAATATGCTTGTACTTCCAGTTATGAACTTGGAATAACTCATTTTGTGATTTGTTATTAATTCTAGGGGAAATTGATATAATTAGATAACTAATATTTGAAAGTCTCTTATTTCTTGAGGATACTGAAAGTCTATGTATGAAACAAACATTTTTTCTTTGCTCTTTTTCTTTTTTTTTTTAAAAAAAAAAAACTTTACTTTTGTTGTATACGTAAGGTTTTAACCCCCTCTAAAACAATTGCTACTTATATCCTAATTATGAAGCCTATTTTGCATATAATGGTTATTGTTTGTGGTCTAAAAGTATGCTCCAAGTTGACATTAGTGAGAAGTTATTTCAATGACAAGTGCCTTTTTAGAGAATCTTGTCTTACATGATTTCTTGTGTGTACTACTTTTGTAGCCATTAGATTATTACTACTGTGATTGAAATACCTATAAAATATTCCCGACAATGATAGTAAAAATTCTACTCATAAGAAATGGTGTTACACAAGACGTTCCTTCAAGAATATATGAAAATATATTTGTCTGAATTTAGCAAGTTTCTTTTACCACTATCTAAAATCAATCAATTCACCCCTTATGGAGTACTTAAGTGATAGACTATCAAAAAGTAGATGCATCTTGTTGGTATAAGCAGTATCAATTATATCATTTAAGTCATTCTCAATTATATAGTCTCATACCTATACAGTCTTTGGATCTCTCTCATTCTAGTGTAATTCAACTAGAGTGTTACATTGTCCCTCTTGGAGCATTCACCCTCTGCCTACTCATTTTGAGGGGAATGCAAGGACTTATTGTAGGATGCTCTGTGTTATGACTTATGCACACAAGCAAGGATTTTATGATGACAAGGAGGTGACCAATTCTTAGGGTGTGAGTTCTTGCATCTGCCTCCCCATTTTGTTTGTATTATATAATGATATCAGGTTCACCTATGTAAAAACCTCGATTTAGTTTCTTGAAATGTAGTTTTTGTCTTTTGGGACTTCATATGTAGTGTGCATTGACTATTTCCTTTTTAGATGATTGTATTACGTTTGTCCTATGTACTTGTGACTTATATCTCCATCGTCTTGCATTATGTTGTGTTGTGTTATGTTTGACTTTTGTCATGATTAATACAAGCTAGAAATAATTTTAGATTACATTTTTTGTTTATGTGTGAATGTGTGTATGTGTGTTTGTTTATATTAAAATTAGGAAGTTTAAATTATTTGAAGTTGTTTTATTATTATACAGTAGGGACTTTATGATTTAATTATGTTAATTGATTCATATATATGCATACGAGAAACTTCCTGGGTTTTTTGAATTGTATTAGCTATAGGTTTGGGATGCTCCCAAAATAGATAGGTTATTTAAAAAATGATTGGAAGCAAAAATTCACCAACATTAAGCTATCAGAAACCTCAAAATAACACGATAGGCCAAGGCCACTGAAAAGGAGAACTCACCCCCAATCCATAACCATATGTCCTCCGTCATCAAATTCAATCTTACTGGAGAAAGTAAATCCTCCATTTGCTACACCACCACTTTCTCCCGCTCAAATAGAGCTCTCTGTCATCTCTAACTCTACACCACCCCATGATCGTTGACCTCTGTTGACATCTCCCCTACATTGTCCTCCTGGTCAACCGTCAAATACAAAAGACATGGGAAAAGAACCTTCAAATAGGACTCTCCAAACCAACAGTTTTTTGAAATGTAGTTTTTGTCTTTTGGGACTTCATATGTAGTGCGCACTAACTATTTGCTTTTTGGATGATTGTATTACGTTTATCCTATTTACTTGCGACTTATGTCTCCATCATCTTACATTATGTTGTGTTGTGTTATGTTTGACTTTTGTCATGATTAATACAAGCTAGAAATAATTTTAGATTACATTTTTTGTTTGTGTGCGAGTATGCGTATGTGTGTTTGTTTATATTAAAATTAGGGAGTTTAAATTGTTTGAAGTTGTTTTATTATTGTACACTAGGGACTCTATGATTTAATTATGTTAATTGATCCATATAAATAGATATGAGAAACTTCCTGGGTCTATTTTGAATTGTATTAAGTATAGGTTTGGGATGCTCCCAAAATAGATAGGTTATTTAAAAAAAAAAAACATTGTAATGTAATCTACTTCCGTTCAGGAAATAATTGATGTAGTAAAGACTATTTTCTACATCATTCATCTCATTAATGGATGTAGAGAATGATTTTCTACACATTGGATAAAACCTGATGTGGAAAAGTTCCACTTTCTATGATCCTCACTATCGACATTGGTATGGAAAACCTATTTAAAAATGCTCTCCAAACTAACATACAGAGTCTTGAACAAGTTAGTTAAATTTTCTTATATTTAAGTCTAGAGGGAATATATATTACTTATTGTGGCTTGTTTCTATATGTATTAAGTTCGTGTGTATTCTTAATGCACAAATATAATCTATATGCCTTAAATTAACTATGTTTAGACGTGTTTTGTTTTGTGGCTTGGTTATGTAACATGTTTGAGAAAAAATAATGAATTACTTAGAGAGAAATCTTGTAAAACATTGTACACTAACTTCATAAAGCGTTATTTGTGTTAATAGTAATTCAAAAGTCAGTTAGAAGTTAGTTAGTTTGTTAGCTTACTATTTGGGATCAAGTTAATTGAGTCCTTTGTTATAAATAGTAAGATCATTGAGTTGATGTACATTCATTTTTTTTCTAGAAAGATTTAGTTCATAATCATTCTCTATTCTATACACACGTTCTGCAAATCTCATTCCCTAACAAATTGGTATCAAGAGCTTTGGTTATCTTCTTAAAAAGCATTGTTGAAGAACGATGGGATCAACCAATGTTAACTTCCCTGCAAACCTTCCCATTCTTGACGGCAAAAACTAGAACAAGTGGAGTGTCCAAATGAAGGTGATATTCGCATATCAAGAAGTCCAAGAAGTGGTTGATGAAGGCTATCCTGCACTTGTAGAAGGTGCAACAGAAGCACAAAGGGCTGTGCATCGGGAAAACAAGAAGAAAGATAATAAGGCTTTGTTTTTCATTCATCAATGCATAGATAATGCACACTTTGAGAAAATTGCTTTAGCAAAGACCTCACATGAAGCCTGGAAGATTCTTGAGAAGTGTAATGAGGGTGCCGATCAGTTGAAGAAAGTGCGATTACAAACTCTGAGACGCCAATATGAGCTGATGCAGATGAACGTGACTGAAAAGGTAGCAGAGTTTTTTAATCGTGTAATCGCCTTGACAAATTCAATGAAAGTTGCTGGTGAAACGGTTACAGATCAAATGATTGTTGAAAAGATTCTTCGCACTCTGATTCCTAAGTTTGATCATGTTGTTGTGGCGATAGAGGAATCAAAGAATCTTGCAACTCTAAAAGTAGAAGAATTGCAGGGTTCATTAGAAGCATATAAACAGCGTATGCTGGAAAGGCAAAGTGACAGATCTCAGGACCAGGCTCTTCAAGCTCAAACTTGGAAGAGAGGTGGTCTTTCTGGAAAAAAAGGCAATCGAGGCAGAGGAAGATCCAGAGAGTATAGAAGTAATCATGGAAGTTCTGGAAAACAATCTCAGAACAATGAGGAAAATGATCAATCTGAATCTTCTTCAAGAAGAGGAGGATCACAAAATTGGCAAGGAGGTAAGAAGAAAGTTGATCCAAGATTTCTTAGGTGCTTTAATTGTAACAAGTTGGGGCACTTCTCAAGTGAGTGCAAGGCACCTGCTGATTCAAGAGGAAAATTCAGTAATGAAGCCAATCTTGTGAGTGAAAAGCTTGATCAAGACGAAGAACCAGCCACTCTTATGATGATGACAAAAGAAAGGAGTAGCAATTCAGGAATTTGGTACATTGATTCAGGATGTACCAATCACATGACTGGTCACAAAGAATGGCTTGTCAATCTTGATCTTAGCAAAAAGAGCAGAGTTCGATTTGCTGATGATAGACACATTAGAGCAGAAGGAATTGGTGATGTCTATGTCAAAAAGGAAGATGGGAAGGATGCTGTGATTACAGAGGTGCTCTATGTTCCTGGGTTAAAGAGCAATCTTATCAGCATGGGTCAGCTGCTTGAAAAAGGGTTTTCACTGTACATGATAAGTGGTCATCTTGGAGTATATGATACTCATCAAAGAAGGATTTTGAAGGTTACCCTCACTAGAAACAGAACCTTTCAAATCAAGGTGAATGCTTTAGAATCACATTGCTTATCAGCTGAAGTGGACAAGGATGGCTCTTGGTTATGGCATCTCAGATTTGGTCACCTAAACTTCAAGAGTTTGAGTCTTCTGAATTCAAAAGGAATGGTGCCAGGAATGACTCCAATAAAGCTTCCCTCAAAGGTATGTGAAAGTTGTTTGGTAAGCAAGCAATCCAGAAACTCTTTTGGCTCTTATACTCTTGAAAGATCTACTGCTGTGTTAGATGTTATATACTCAGATGTGTGTGGTCCAATTGATACTGTCTCATTGGGTGGAAACAAATACTTTGTATCCTTCATTGATGAATTTAGTAGAAAATTATGGGTGTATTTGCTTAAGGCCAAGAGTGAAGTTTTCTCTGTGTTCAAAGTGTTTAAATCAATGGCTGAAAAACAATCTGGAAAATACATCAAGGTGTTGAGAACTGATGGAGGTGGTGAGTTCTGTTCACATGAAATGGAAAATTTTTGCACAGAAAATGGAATATTGCATGAAATTGTAGCTCCATATACACCACAACACAATGGGATAACTGAAAGGAGGAATAAGACTATACTCAATATGGTGAGAAGCATGTTGAAAGGCAAGAACATGTCTCATACATTTTGGGGAGAAGCTGTTATGACAGCAGCTTATGTACTAAATTTGTGTCTTACAAAGAAGCTTGGATCCAAAGTACCAGAAGAAATATGGACTGGAAAGAAGCCTTCTGTTAAGCATTTTAAAGTTTTTGGCTGTTTATGCCATAAACACATTCCTGATCAGAAAAGAAAGAAGCTGGATGATAAGAGTGAGTCAATGGTTTTCATAGGATATAGCTCTAGTGGTGCATACAAGCTGTATAATCCTACAACCAAGAAAGTAGAATTCAGCAGAGATGTATTGTTTGAAGAATATAGTGCTTGGAAATCCGATAATTGTTGTTCAGGTTAAGATCAAACAGTGGCTGAGATAGATTTAGATCTAGATCAGACTGCACCTGATTTAGATAATGGAGAAGAACTTGGAGAGGAACTCAATTTACCACTTGCACCACCTGTGGAATCAAATGCACCTCAGAATGAAAGGCCAAAAAGACATGCTGAAGTGCCTGTAAGATTACATGACTATGAATTGTTCCAGGATTCTGAAATTGGGAATGATGGTGAGCTAATCCACATGGCATTACTTGCTGATGTTAGTCCAGTTAGTTTTGATGAAGCTATAGTTAATAAAACTTGGAGGAAAGCTATGAAAGAGGAGCTGGTTTCCATTGAGAAAAATGAAACTTGGGAATTGGTAGAGCTTCCAGCAAATAAAAGACCTATTTCAGTGAAGTTGGTATTCAAAGTGAAACTGAATCCAAATGGTTCTATCTCAAGACACAAGGCCAGACTTGTTTGTTAGAGGCTTCATGCAGAAAGAGGGTCTGGATTACTCAGAAATGTTTGCTCCTGTAGCAAGAATGGAGACAATAAGGCTATTGGTGGCTTTGGCTAGTTGGAGAGGATGGAAACTTTGACAACTTGATGTTAAGTCTGCATTTTTGAATGGGCCTTTGGAAGAAGAGGTTTACATTACACAACCTCCTGGGTTTGAGCTTAAAGGGAGTGAGGACAAGGTTCTTAAGCTCAAGAAAGCACTTTATGGTTTGAAGCAGGCTCCTAGAGCTTGGAACAAATGAATTGATGCATTCTTAAGCAAAACCGGTTTCAGAAAATGTTCTGTTGAGCATGGCTTGTATGTGAAGAAAAGTGATTCTAGTGGAATATTGCTTATATGCTTATATGTGGATGATTTACTCATCACTGGAAGTAGTAGCACTGAAATAGCAGAAATTAAAAGATGTTTGAGCAGTGAGTTTGAAATGACTGATCTAGGCAAGTTGTCATACTTCCTAGGTATCGAGTTTGAGCAAAACAACAAGGGAATTCTGATGCATCAGAGAAAGTATATTCTGGAAATTCTAGAAAGGTTTAATATGCTTTAGTGTAATCCTGTTGATACACCAATGGAAGCAAATTTGAAGCTTGGAAGTTGTGAGCAGGAGACAAAGGTTGACAGCACTATGTTTAGGCAGCTGGTTGGATGTTTGAGGTTCTTATGCCATAGCAGGCCTGAAATATCCTTTGGTGTAGGACTTGTTAGCAGGTATATGAAGTCTCCTAGGCAATCTCATTTAGTTGCAGCCAAGAGAATTCTCAGATACCTGAAGGGAACACTTAATCATGGAGTTTTATTTCCAACTCACTTGCCAAATCAAAAAAAGGATGGTATTCTACATCTAGTAGCATACTCTGACTCTGATTGGTGTGGAGATCAAGTGGATAGGCGCAGTACAATGGGTTATGTGTTCTTCCTTGGTGAAGCACCATTCTCATGGTCTTCCAAGAAGCAAGATGTTGTGGCTTTATCAACCATGCGAGGCTGAGTATATAGCAGCCTGCAGTGCTGCTTGTCAAGGCTTGTGGATTTAGACTTTGATTTAGGACTTGGAGTTGAAGACTGAAGGTGCTATTAAGATAATGGTGGACAACAAGTCTGCTATTAATCTTGCTAAAAATCCAGTTTCTCATGGTAGATCGAAGCATATAGAAACTAAGTATCATTTCTTAAGAGATCAAGTCAGTAAAGAGAAGATAAAGTTGCAACATTGTGGTACTGATTTGCAAGTTGCTGATATATTGACTAAACCTTTGAAGATTGAAAGGTTCAAGTCATTAAGAGATAAGATGAATGTAGAGATGTGGTAAATGCTGTTCTGAAAATTTTGTATTTGTAGTTGTGTTCTATAATTTCATGTTTAGTAGGATGTTGTTGAACTTTTGAATTAAGAGGGGATGTTAATAGTAATTCAAAAGTCAGTTAGAAGTTAGTTAGTTTGTTAGCTTACTATTTGGGATCAAGTTAATTGAGTCCTTTGTTATAAATAGTAAGATCATTGAGTTGATGTACATTCATTTTTTTTCTAGAAAGATTCAGTTCATCATCATTCTCTATTCTATACACACGTTCTGCAAATCTCATTCCCTAACAATTTGAACAATAATTTGTTAGATAATGGGAGCATAGATAATTGTTAAAATAGTTATTTAAGTCACACACTGGAGGCGCAAATAGACTATCAGGCAGTTGTTGGAGTCTATCTGGATCTCAACAGGGTGTGCTTCGGGTTATAGTTTGATTTCTGAGATCAGAAATTTAGTTCAAAGTGGTAGGAAGATCCATTATGTGCATGTTTATAGAGGGGCAAACTCATGTCCAGATGCTTTAACGGACTTAGCTTGTAATTTGAGTGAGGACATAGTGATTTTTGAGCATTGTCTAGCTGTTGTGAGCAATATGCTCCTACCTGATGCTTCAGTTTGAACTCCTAGACTAGTTTCCTTGTAGTTCTTTTTCCGGGCCTTAGGCCCCGTTCAGGTAAAAAAACAAAAGAAGACTAAAATAAATGTTATCTAAGGTATTTTTTTTGGCGAACTCGACAACAAGAAAAGAAGATCGAAAAGGAGGTAAAAATGGATGGAAAAATATATGAAAAGCGGGTGACACAACTTTTGAAAACTTAGAAGTAGAACTATAAAAAAAAAATAATTTAAAAACGAGTTATAAAGGTTTTGAAATTTATTAAAAAATTATTTCTACCCTTGAGCTTTGATTCTTTTCTTGGGATTGTAGGAACTTTATTGAAGTTTATAGCTTTTATAGTTCTAGTGAAGGCAAAAGAAACTTGTTGGAAGCCTTGAGGAATTGCGCACCCTGTGCAAAATTCACACCCTATACATGTTTGAATGGACTGAAACATGAAATGCAAGTACCACATATCCTGTACAAAATAGGCACCCCGGGCATTTGATCCTGTGAGATTTCCTTTTATTTTATTTTTATTCTGTTTTATTTGAAAACATTTATCTAGCAAATAGCTTTAATCAGGGTAGTACTTATCTTGTTTTAAAAGAAAAGATTGAGCGTACAAGATATATAGGAGGAGAGACAAAAGAGAGTGGAGACGCAGGGATACGATGGCTTGGTTTCTCCATCAAATGCTTATTCTTCCATGGTTAGTAGTTAATTCTTCTCTCTCATTGAGGTTTAATGTAATTGGTCCTACTTTCATGTAATTCCTACATTGTTTCTATTTAATAAAACATTATTATTATTTTTCTTCCATTCTTAATGCTTATTTTTGGCCTAATCAACCTATGTACATGATTTTATGATTCCAATTGTAATTGGAAAATTCTTTTGAATTGCAAATTGAATAATTTTCATTATGCCTAGGGATAGTGTAAAGAGGATTAGTCATCAATAAATCCTTTTTTTCTTAAGGAAAATCATTTGGTTATACTAATTCAAGGGATAATTTAGGTCCTCTCGCTTAAGGAATTAAGGTTAGGATAAAATTGTGGGTTGATAATAACATAAACTTAATTGAATAGGATTATGTAGTGATTACATATTAGAAAGTCTAATAAAAATAGTGACAATTTCGCTCATTGATATTACTCCAATTTTTCTACGCACAAGTTTTCAATAAAATTTCTCAATCAATTTTCTCTTACCTTTTTCTTTTATTTTTATGCAATTGTGTTTCATTTTGGTTACTTTATTTCTTAATTCTGGTAGTCTATAATTTTACTATTAATACCCACATAAGTTCCATGTGAAAATGATATTTTGCATATTATTGTGTTACTTAATTGATTGGGTACTCTTATCAAAATTCCAACATTGATATTTCATTACAATATTGTTTCACTAAACATATAAGGATTTAATAGTTAAGATTCACCTCTTATAGAAGAATAGCTATATGATTTAATGATATCTCTCTCTCTACACACAAACACAATTAAATATTATCTACTAAAAAAGAAAAATGTAAATACTTATAATATAATCAATCTTATAAAAACTAATATTGAAATCTTCATTAAGGAGAACACATTAACTACATATATTCCAATCCAGTACACAAGAGGGGTACAGAAGGATTATTATCTAAATCATGATTGAGGTTGAGGTGTGGGAAAACTACATATAATAAGGTATTAGAAATGGAAGGAATGACTTTATTGCTTGTAGACCTAGAGTGTTATCATTTTATGGAGTTGGAATTGCCTTGTGAATTGGAAATGGTGGTAGAAGTGGTTTCTTAAATTTGGGATTAAGAGGAAATTTTGGAAGAGGCTTTTTGAAGAAAGGCTTTGGTTTTAAAAATTTCTCTGGCTCAACAGCAGGGATGGGTTTTTGCACTATAAATGGTTTTGATATAGGCTTAACAATGGAAATTGGCTTTGGAATTGGCTTTAAAATGGGAATTGGCTTTGGTATAGGCTTAACAGTGGGAAATGATTTTGTAATAGGCTTATATACTGTGATAGGGATAGGCTTAACAATAGGAATTGACTTGGCAACTGGAATTGGCTTAACTATGGGAATAGGTTTTAGAAAAAACCCTTTGAATTTTGCTTCTTCAGTTGGAATTGGCTTACCATTTGGAATAGGCTTAACAATAGGAATTGATTTTGGAATAGGCTTATAAACTGGAATAGGAATTGGTTTAACAATCGGAATTGGCTTTGGAATAGGTTTAATTATAGGAATGAGCTTTGGAAAAGGCTTAACAATAGGAATTGGCTTGGCAACTGGAATTGGCTTAACTATGGGAATAGGTTTTGGAAAAAAACCTTTGAATTTTGCTTCTTCAGTTGGAATTGGCTTACCATTTGGGATTGGCTTTGGAATAGGCTTAACAATAGGAATTGATTTTGGAAAAGGCTTATAAAGTGGAATAGGAATTGGTTTAACAACCGGAATTGGCTTTGGAATAGGTTTAATTATAGGAATGAGCTTTGGAAAAGGTTTAACAATTGGAATTGGTTTTGGAAAAAGTCCTTTGAATTTTTCTTCTTCATCTTGTCCTTTTAGATTAGGTTTTCCTAACTCTTCATTTACAACCTTCCCATCCATGTTCACTTGATTCCCTACATAAGAAATTCAAAAATATAATTAAACACAAATAATATTTTTGAAAGAGCTACTAAGTTTATTTGATTGTTTTAACAAGCAAATCACACATATTTTAAGCTAGTTAAGAACATGGCCATAACTAGTTGAAGAAATTAACATCATGAAGGGACCGGATCTCCATATCTCTTTTGAATTATTTCATTTGAAAGAGCTACTAAGTTATTTGATTGTTTTAATAGGAAATTTTGATCTTTCTATTTAGCTTAATTCACAATATTTGGTCCCTATTTTTTTATAAAAAAAATTATGATTTTAGTTTCCTATTTCAAAATAAAAATATTTGATCTTCCTATTTTTTCAAAATTTTCAATTTTAGTCAAATTTTTAATTTTGTCTATGCTTTATTTCTTTCATTTTGATCCAGTTGAGTCATAGACCTAACATATTCATTTAACGTATCATAAAAATGATTTAATTAATTATAATATAAGAAATAAAGAAATAAAATGTAGATCAAATTAAAAATTTTGCCAAAATTGTCAAATTTTTAATAGAAAAAATACATCATATTTGTGAAATTTCTAAAATAGAAGGACCAAATATTTTTTTTTTTGAAATATAAGGACTAAAATTATAAAAAATTTTAACAAAAAAGATCAAATATCTCTATTTTAAAATGAAAAGACTAAGATTACATAGTGAACAGAATAGGGGAATCAAAATTATATTTAAGCCTTTTATATATATTAGATAACAAGATAATATATATATATATATATGTTCTTATCTCTGATTTTGAAATTAACCCATATTCAAAATTAATCAATTTTAAGTTATAAAGATTATATATTATACTTTTAACATCTTACAAAAACTATATTGTTTTTTAATTGTAATATTGTAATTATTAAAATGAATAATTTTTTTTGTTGAGGATTGAAAACATCATATTTAAAAGCCTAACAAAATTATTTGTATGTCAGTATTAGACGAGCTACAAACCTGAAATTTCAGTTGTGGCCAAAACAGAAGGAGCATAACTGAAGCTGGCAAGTAGTAACAAGGGAACCCAGAAGCGAAAAAGTGCGCATTGCATAGTGGATTGCTTTCTCATTCTCATCGAGAAAACAAATTAACTAGGCCACACTAATCAAACCTCAAAAGGGAAATATCTCAAGGCTTGAGTTAACGTCTCATGCATACTCCCATTATTTATAATACTTAGCTTGGGACTAACAGTAAATTAAGTGTACTATTGGCCATTACTTTTTTTTAATATACTCCGAAATTTTAGATTTGGTTTAGGGATTATTATGTGAGTTGTTGGAACGTGGTCATATGTTTAGGGAGGTTAATAGCGTTAAACACCGTTGTTGTTGCTATGATAATGCATGGGATGCTCTGTCCAATAAATGAACCTCCCAAGTAATAAGGTGTTTCTTTTCCTTAATTTTGGGTGTTTAGAGAATACTGTTCGAACTTAGGAAGTTTCAAACACAATGAGGCAAAGAAAGTTGATCAGTTAACATTATAATTTATAAAATAACAGTTAAATTGTTTTTTTAATAAACAAAAGGAATTTATTGAAAATTGAGTAATACAAGATAAGAAAGATAACTCTGTTCATCAGCATTTTATATATAAGAATCTCATATATTGACCCCACCATCGGAATAAAACAATTCCTTCCCCTATTATAGTTAACATGACTAACTAGGTCCTTGTCTTATATTTGAGGCATCATAGGTAGGTTCCTGTCGCATGATTTTCGCTAATTGAGATAGGGTGGTTCAAGAACTTGAGAGACCTAAAATAAATTTATATTTTGAGGTATATTAGTATTAAATTTTTTTTATTAAAATTCATTTTTAAATATAATTTTACAATAATTTTTTTAGATATATTAGTATTAAAAAAAATTTAGGACTTTTTTTTGGGGCTTAAAGTCCTTCCTTGGGCTGCTTAAATCTTAAGCCGGTCCTGAATTGAGATAAGTCATTTGACAGTGAACAACAACCTCCAGCAGATACTACTATGACCTTTTATAATAAAGTTGCTACTTGCGCCATTATTCAATAATAGATGCTAAATAGACACATATATAAATTGAAGCTGAGTCATATACAGAACCTTAATTAATATTTTGCCTTACATTCATAAGCTCGGTGTGCACTCTATGTAACTGATGATCTCGTCTAGTAGAATAAAGATTTTGTTATTGTTTATTGTTGTTGTTATGGTGCATGAGATAGGATAATTGAGTTTGACCAAATTCTGTAATTGCTCTAACCAACAGGTTCCTTGTTGACAAAGATCTGAAGTGTAGGAACAATGGTACTACACTCTAATGCGGCTGAGATGCCACAAGTAGGAGGTAAATACCTCCAAAAGGTACTTTTAACACTTTAAGTCAATAGCAAGTTTACTAGAGCCGTGATATATAATAAAGTAATAATACATAAATCATTTTTTATTTTAAATACATCGTTGTTGGTTGTATTTAGAGTTTGAGATATGGGTCATTTTCCTCACGAAGCTCAAGGTCTTCCAAGGTAATATTATCCTGTATTGATGTAGTAACTTTGCTCTGGTCAAGGTGTACTTTTCTGTTTACAAGTGTATTAAAGGTAAAGGAATGATACTCTTGGTAGAGGAGCTGTCCTCAACCAACACTTGGCCCATTAGGCTAGTCTAATGCTCTCTTTATAAGCAAAATTAACTACTTTCACATTAATTAAGAAAGTTAATTTAAATTATTTAATTTTATTTATCTCAAATAAAAAAATAAGATTATTTTTAAAATGTTTTTCACTAGAACTTAATATCGTGAGTAAAATAGAAACTTTAAAAATTGAGTTGTAATTAATTGAAGAGTGTTAAAAATAATATCATTAAATAGGAGTGAGATTAATTAAATTTACTTATATTTAAGTCTAAGATAAAAATAACTTTTTTTGCTTACATATGAGTCGAGAAGAAATAATTTTGAGTCAGGTGACCAGTTATAAATTAGGTCTCAAGTATAGCCTGGAACCCAATCCATGTAACAAAAGTACACAACATAATTCTTTCTTTTGTTGCAAGTGACAAGGAAAAACGTCGAGCTTTAGTGGCCAAGGTTTAAGATCACCAATGATTTAGAGGATGCCAAGAAGAAGGTGATCATTCTTACTGTGGAGAACACCAATCTTCAACCTAGAAATAGAAAAGTACAACAGGACTTAACTACTTCTACCAAAGCTCTAAGTTTAGAAATTGATTTGAAGTTGACTAATGAGGTGTGACACCTCAAGTTCTAACTGTTGAAGAAGAACTCCTCCTAAAATTATAGTTTTAATCAAGAAACTATTAAAAAGCAGATTCTAAGTTGTCTAGACTTCAGCTATTGATGGTTTGCCTTGAGTATGTGATTATTAGACATGACTTGATTAAGAAGTATGAAGAAAAACGTGAAGCATTAGTTTGAAGTATGTTACCCTTCCAGATGCAGGATCTACCCCATCGAAGCAGGACAAGGATATAGCTAATCAGAAACATGAAAAGCATGAAAGACAAATCATATTTTCCAGGATGCAACGAGATAAAAAAACTATGTATTATCAGAAACATGACCAGAAGGATTGTTCAAAAGGGGTAGTGCGATAAAAAAAAAACTACAGATGACATGAAGAAGCACCAAAAGATGCAAAGAGTAAACGGAGAATGGGACACAGATGTCTTCACAGTTCGAAAGCACCCACACAAGAAGCAACAAGCTCAAAAGGTAGACCTACATGTAATCAAAAGCATAAACTTACGTTGATCACCTAGTCCTAATGAGAACTCGGTGTTCTAAATAGGAACTAATAACCAATGGGAAGCATTTTGGTATTTAACAATTATATTTTTGTATATGGGTTGTTGGTACCCCTTATGCCAACCATCAAAATATATATATATATATATATATATATATATATATATATATATATAACCAATTTGGTTCTTCAAATTTAAATTTAATTTTTTAGTTTCACAATTTCGAAAAATATTTTTCTATTCCCTTAACATAAAAAAACTTCTATTAATTTTGGGGTCACAAGGATATTTCTTTATTTTTATACAGAGATTAAAAAATAATTTTTCAGAATTATTGAAGTACTTAAAAAATATTTAAATTTGAGAGATAAAAAAGTAAAAAGTTTTTTAGGTTTAACGAATCTAGAACATATTGAAGCTTGTGTTGTATTTGTAAGTATTTACCAATAAGGGATCCAAAAGTGTTTTTTTTTAAGTAAAATCAAAATCGTTATATATATGAATACGGTGAAGAGCCATATAGCATATGACTTGCTGAAGTCTAACATCAGAGATTTTAACAAAATGCCTAGGGCATTGTAACAGTGCATAAATATTAAAATAGTTTCAAATTCATTTAAAAATTATTTCAATTAATATTATCCCATTATAGGCTTTTTTCAAAAGTTTAAAAACAAAAAAACTTGCAAGCACCCAAGCCATATAGGACCTAATTTAGTGGTTTATTTGTCGGTTCTAAAATAAATTTCATCCTAAGTTATTTTTAACATACTAAGAAAAGTTAATAAATATATGAAAGAGAATTGTAATTTTAGAAAATTTATCTCAGTATTTATATTACATTAAAAAAACTAAAATGACATTTATTAGATATATGTATTAATAAAAAATAAAAAAATAATATTATATTAAAAAGTTAACATAACATTTATTTTAGCATAATTTATTTTTTAAAATGCGACATTTAATTTGGAACGGAGGAAGTTTGATATTAACTATTAATGTTAGGAATTAATAGATAAGATTTACCCTTTGTATAA
Organism: Glycine max; assembly: GCF_000004515.6. NCBI lineage: Eukaryota > Viridiplantae > Streptophyta > Magnoliopsida > Fabales > Fabaceae > Glycine > Glycine max. Next base: position 45,728,772 of record NC_038251.2, on the reverse strand, counting down.
AAATAGATATATGATTTAATGGTCTTTATGTCTTTACACATAAACACAATTAAATATCATCTTCTAATTAAAAATGTAAAATGGAAATACTACTAAAAGAATGTGTCTATTTATTTGCCCATGGATTAAGATACGTTAGTAATTTTGCATTATTGATGGATAAATCCACCAGTAAAAATGAAAGGTCATAGGTAACATCAAAAGAGTATTATCGACAAGCATTCTGTCGAAAAATCAATCAAAAAATTTGGTACCTTTCTGGGGGAATAATTTCAAAGGTAATTTACCTAGAGATTATTCCGTGGGTAATATAATATAATCTATGAGTAACTAGATAAAATATGTAGAAAAAGTTACAAAAGTTTATTAGCATCAGCACCCAGTGGAACTCAATCATGGCAGTCTTCCATCTAATTAATTCTTGCTTTCTTGGATAGTTAAAACAAGTCTTGCTCCTGGGATTACAAAATTTGTATTTTGTGCTTATTATTAGAATACTTACCCATGTTCATAAGCAAAGGAATTTTATATGTTCTTATTTTGTCAATGAATTGCAAAAATCATAAATGAACAAGATTTGGTTGAACTCAACGTATTTAATTTATTTATATTTTATTTTCATTTTTTAGTTTATTTTTAAAATTATAAAATAAAAATTTAAATATATATTTGAAAACAAAAAATATAATTAATTAAAAAATATGTTATAGATGGACAAATTCATCAGCAATTTTTTACTTAAAAATCTCCCTTGATAGCTTTTCATGGCAAAATCCATCAGTAACTTCCCAAAAAAAAATTGTCGGTAATTTTTAACAGAAAAAGCCATCAATAATTTCCCACGAAAATCTGTCATAATTTCCCACGAAAAAATATGTCGATGTTTTCCCACATATACATCTGTTAGTAAAGTCCGTGGGTAAAAAGTTTGTCATTAAAATCTGTCAGTAAAAGCTTCCTATAAGGTTATTGTTGATGGGATTTTGTTCGTCGGTATTTTGTCGTTAAAATTTCATTACCGACAAAAAATTTGTGATATATACCGGCGGATTTTTCCTATCGATAATAGTGAAATTTCTTGGAGTGATAACTAAACATTTTACTTAAACAAAACAAAAAAAGCGAACCATTTCTTAATAATATAATTAATCTTACAAATAATAATATTGAGACCTTCATTACATAGAAAACATCAAGTACATATATATTCCAATCCAGTACACAAGAGGGGTACGAAAGGATTATCGAAATCATGATTCAGGTTGAAATTAATGCGGTGCATTTATATATATAAAGGCATTAGAAACGGAAGGAATATCCTTATAGCTTTATGGCGTAGAGTGTTATCATTTTATGGGGTTGGAATTGGCTTGTGAATTGGCAATGGTGGTAGAAGAGGTTTCTTGAATTTAGGATCAAGTGGTAGTTTAGGAATAGGCTTTTCAAAGAAAGGTTTTGGTTTTAAAAATTCCTCTGACCCAAAAGCAGGGATAGACTTTTTCACTCTTAATGGGTTTGGTATAGGCTTAACAATGGGAATCAGCTTTGGAATTGGCTTAACAATGGGATTTGGCTTTAGTATTGGTTTAATAATAGGAATTGGTTTCACAATGGGAACTGATTTTGGTATAGGCTTATATATTGGAATAGGGATAGGCTTAACAATGGGAATTGGCTTTGGAATTGGCTTAACTATGGGAATAGGTTTTGGAAAAACACCTTTGAATTTTTCTTCGTCATTAGGAATTGGTTTAACAATCAGAAATGGCTTCGGAATAGGCTTAACGATGGGAATTGGTTTTGATATAGGCTTATAAACTGGAATAGGAATAGGTTTAACAATAGGAATTGACTTTGGAATAGGTTTAATAATGGGAATGGGCTTTGAAATAGGTTTAATAATTGGAATTGGTTTTGGAAAGAATCCTTTGAATTTTTCCTCTTCATTTTGTTCTTTTAGACTGGATTTGGTTAACTCTTCACTTACAACCTTCCCATGTGTGTTCACTTCATTCCCTACAAAGAAAAGCAAAAAGTATATAAGTTAAACACAATAATATATTTGTAATAAATATAAAATTTGAAATATTTTGTCAATGCATTGCAAATAATTGAATTTTTATTTATATATATATATATATATATATATATGCAAAACTAAAATGAAAAATGCATTGCCAATCATAGTTAGACCATATAATTATGCTACTTGCAAAGGACCTTAACTAGCTAGTTGGAAAATTATTGTGTAGTATTTTATTTTTTTTACAACAGTTGCACAAGTTTAAATCTGTAACTTGCAACGGACCCTTACTATATGTTTACTTGATGTATTTTTTTTGGTATGGGTTTTGGTTGTTGTCCCTCATGCTTTCATGTTTTTTCTTCTTTTGTGGATATTAATTAATATAAATTTTAGGTGTGCTTGTTATGATTGGGATAGGAAATGTTAACATTGTTGAAATGTCCTATCATTTTGTCATTCCTTAACTCACCTTTTCAAAAAATAAAAATCTCTAACTTCGTGCATATTACTCCAACCGTCATCTTAGTGGTTCAAATTGTTGTACAGTCTAAAATCATGTGGTCCTTACTAGTCCCTATATGAAATGTAATAATTGAATTTCACGCATATACTGTATGCCAAGATAAATAATTGAATTGAATTCGGAATACAATAATATCAGTAAGAGAACAACTAAAAGTACCATTTTATTTTCATTAAAACATAGGCTATACCGACGTACATACAGTTCATGAATAGTTTTTCATCTCACATGCCACGAGGAATGCCCTAATTATATGCATGTCAAGTATGGATCCAATCTTCGTACGTCACCTTTTGAAATTTGAAATTAGTCCATATAATTACAAATTCTACTTTTTCTTTTAAACGTAATTATTAAAATGAATAAAACTTAATAAGAATAGACACAAAGAAACATACTGCATATTTTCTAAAATAAAAGCCTAACAAAAAAAAATGTGTGTCAGTATAGCATGAGCCATGCACAAACCTGAAATTTCAGCTTTGGCCAAAACAGAAGGAGCAAAACTGAAGCTGGCAAGCAGCAACAAGGGAACCCAGAAGCGCAAAAGTGCGCAATGCATAGCGGAAGCCTTTTTCATGAGAAAACAACAACTAGGCCACACTAATCAAAGCTCAAAAGGGAAATATCTGCAGGCTTGAGATACTCTTGTTCCATATTCCCTTTATTTATAATAGTTTTTGGTTTAGGGATTATTATCTGGGTGGTTGCATCTTGAACGTACGTTTAAAGAGGTCAATATAGTTTAACACCGTCATTGTTGCTGTGATAATGGATGCTCTAGACTCTAGTCTCCATTGAATGAGCCTTCCAAATTAGTTGTTGCTTTTCTTTTTGGGTGATTTGGAGAAGAGGAATGCTGGATGACACAAGTTGATACTACGAAAGATATGAATGTATCTCATTAGTTATTATTTAGTAACTTGTTTCCATCAAACACAACGTAAGAATATGCGTGGAGACAATATTGATGAACACCCAAAATGCTAGGTAACACTTAAAGAGAGACAAAATAAAAAAGATTGAAAAGTATGCATATTATAGGTGATACCATTAAATATGAAGAAAGGTAAATAAAATGAAAGGTAATGTACTGTTTTTATTTTATTTTTTGTAGAATAAATTTAGGTAAGTTGAATCTCAAAGACTCATTACAATTACGACATACCTCAAGACTCAATAAACATTTATAGATATACTTATATATTATTCGTTAACAAGATCTTCAGCAGTGAGATTCGAAATCATGCGTCAAGTGTTCAATACAATGAGTTGTCCAAGTATCATCATCTTTTGTGTTATTCTTTAAAGGAGGCACGTCATATTTTCGTGCAAGATTATTTTGTAGGGATTCAATCAATCAACTTAATTTGATTTTAACAGACAATCATCAATCCTAACCACATGTTTTTTATCCATGTAGAGAGAAATTACTGCATAAAGATTAATAAAATCCCATTATGTTTCCATACTCAAAATCATGATGAAAATTAAATGCGGAAGCGTACCTAGATTAGCCATAATGGAGTGATGAATGGTTGATGAGGATCAAGATTGACCCCTCATCAAATTATAATATCACTAATGGTATCTACACAATTAGTCTTTCATGACACATATGTCTTTAGCTATAATTTTATATTGATTAGACCACTTTAATGGGTGTGTGTGTGTGTGTGTGTGCGTGTATCCTTAGAATCCTTATGAATGTGTTAGACTTTAAGAGCTTAAAATTTGTCATTACATGCCTTGAGCATATTTCAAAAATCTTGTACATTTATTATATCCGCACATAGAACCAAAGTAGTTTTCATTGTATCAATCACAACTAAATTCATCAATGATCACTAATGCTGACAGAATCAAATGACATAGACTCATCATGAAATGTGTAGCATGAAAATTACGTGAAGGTGACCTGTACACATCTATTTTCAACTGGTCCTACTTTGCCTTAATGAGATCATTTAATAACCTTAATGTACAAAGTGTAATAACTGAATAATAAAACATATATATAACCAAATATATCCAAAAGTTAATGTATGCATACATAAAATCTAACATATAACATAAAAGTGACTAACTCCCACTAAACCAAAGATTCCTCGAACTGTAAAACACCTATGTGATCAACATGCTCATGAAAGACCTTGGGTGGAAGTCCCTTAGTAAGAGGATCTGCTATCATGAAGTTTGTCCCTAAGTGTTCTATGGAAATTTGTTCACTCTATACCCTTTCCTTAACAACTAGGAACTTGATGTCAATATGTTTCGACTTGGTTGAGCTCCTATTATTGTTAGAATACAATACAACTTATTTGTTGTCATAATATAACTTAAGTGGTCTTTCAATTCCTTCCACAATTTGCAGCCTTGTGACAAAATTTCTCAACCATATTCCATGATTTGATGCCTCATAGCATGCCACAAATTCTGCCACCATAGTGGATGAAGTACTAAGGGTTTGCTTGGCACTACGCCAAGAAACCGCACCATCGACTAACATGAAAAAGTAACCCAAAGTGGATCTCAAACTATCTAGGCATCCTGTAAAATCCAAGTCAGAATACCTAGTGATCTTCAACTGATCTGACCTCTTGTATGTGAGCATATAATACTTTGTTCTCTTCAAATACCTCATAACTCTTTTGGCTGCTTTCCAATGATCTATTCCTGGATTGCTTAAATATCTGCCTAATACCCCAACTATGTATGTTATATCCGGACACGTACATACTTGGGCATACATCAAACTCCCTACAACTGATGCATAGGGAATCTTTTGCATTTCCTGAATTTCCAATTTTTCTTTTGTGCACTGTTTGAGACTAAACTTGTCTCCCTTAGCAACTGGAGTATCCCCGAATTTACATTCCAGCATGCTAAACCTTTTAAGTACCTTTTCGATATAGCTTATTTGTGATAATCCTAGAATACCCCGAGATCGATCTCGATGTATCTAAATTCCTAATACAAAGCAGGCGTCACCAAGATCTTTCATTTCAAAGTTTTTTTATATAAATGTCTTGGTTTTGTGCAACATGCATATATCATTAGTGGCAAGCAGTATGTCATCAACATATAAGACCAAGAAAATATACTTGCTCCCACTGAATTTGTGATACACACAATCATCAACAAGATTCATCTCGAAACCAAATGAGAGAATTACTTGATGAAATTTGTGGTACCATTGACCAGATGCATGTTTTAGCTCATAAATGGATTTTGTCAGTTTGCAAACCATATTCTTTGGGTCTCCTGACACAAAGTTTTCTGGTTGCCCCATATAAATTGTCTCATCAATGTTGCCACTGAGAAATGTCATCTTAACATCCATTTGATGAAACTCCAAATCATAATGTGCAACAAGATCCATGATTGTCCTAAAATTTTTTTTCGATGAAACTGGAGAGAAAGTCTCTTTAAAGTCAATCCCTTCCTTTTGAGTATAGCCCTTCACCACAAGACGAGCCTTATACCTCTCCACATTACCTTTGGAATCCTGTTTGATCTTAAACATCCATTTGCAACCAATGGGTTTCACACCTTCTGGTAATGGGACAAGTTCCCAAACCTTGTAGTCTTGCATCGACTTATTCTCCTCATTCATTCAATCCACTTTTATGAGTTGGAATCTTGCATGGCTTGATGGAAATTGACTGGGCCATCTTCCATCATTCCATTATTTTCCTCATGTTCCTGGAGAAATACCGCATAATCATCTAGAATGGCACTTCTCCTTTCTCATGTAGATCCCTGCAAAGGTACTAGCTCATGAAGCATAGGTTCTTGAGGATCTTGAGTTTGTTCTTCATGAACGATAACAAATTATCTTTAATTTGGTATCATAAAATTTATAGCCCCTGGATCTTTTAGAATAGCCAATAAAGTAGTTGCTTACTGTTCGGGAGTCCAATTTCCTTTCATTTGGCTTATAAGGTCTTGCCTCGGCTAGACATCCCCATACATGAAAATGTTTCAGACTAGGCTTTCACCCAACCCAAAGCTGACAAGGTGTTTTAGTAGCTGCCTTGGTTGACACTCTATTTAGAATGTAAGCTACAATCTTTAGTGTCTCTCCCCAGAGTGACTCTGGTAAGTTAGAATGACAAATTATACTTCTTACCATATCCTTAAGAGTTCTATTTCATCTTTTAGCCACATCATTCACGCTAGGTGACCCTGGAATGGTGTACTATGGAATGATTCCACATTCCTCTAGGTGCCTAGCAAAAGGCCCCGAATGTTGTTCACCTGAACCGTCATATCTACCATAGTATTCACCACCACAGTCAGATCTAACACTCTTAATTCTTTTGTTGAGATGATTTTCAACTTCAACATTAAATGTTTTGAACACATCCAGAGATTGTGACTTTTCATGTATAAGAAACATGTATGCATATCTGGAGTAATCGTTTATGAATGATATAAAATATTGTTGACCATTCCATAAAGGTGTATGAAATGGCCCACAAATGTCTGTATGCATCAATTCCAAGGCGTTTGTATCTCTATATGCACCTAATTTCTTGCTTTTGGTCTATTTAACTTTAATGCATTCAACACAAACATCAAAGCTTGTGAAATCAATGGAATCCAAGATTATGTTTGACAGAAGTCGTTCAATTCTATTCTTAGAAATGTGACCTAAGCGCTTATGCTATAATGCTCTTGTATTATCAATTCTACGCTTTGTATCACGCAATTCCACATTAAAGGATTCACCATAGGAAGCTACAATATCAAGTAAATATAGATTATCATAAGCCAAGAGTGAACCAGCTCCAACAATATTTGAATTAAAATACAACCTAAACACTTTGTTTCCAGATGAACACAAATAACCTAATTTGTCCAAATAAGAAACTGAAACCAAATTTCATCTAAATAACGGTACAACAAAAGTGTCTTTCAAATCCAAATAAAAACCAGTACATAATAATAATAAAGTGCCTTATAGCTTCCACCTCTATCGATTTACCATTTCCAACATATATCTATCTTTCAGAATCAATTGGCTTCCAGTAGCTTAGGCAACCCTTCATCGAAACATTGATGTTAGTAGTGGCACCAGAATCTAACCACCAAGTGTTTCTAGGTATTGAAGCTAAATTGACCTCAAAATAGACCAAAGTAAGAAACATATCCTTCTTTGCACACCAAGAATGATATTTGGTACATTTCTTCTTTACATGTCTAGGCTTACTACAAAAGAAACAGTTGTCACCTTGATTTTGTTTCTTTTGTGTTGGACCCTTGGTAGTTTCATTCTTGGGCTCCTCAGTCCTTTTTCTTTGGCCCTTGTCTTTAGAAGTACTTACAACATGAGCACTTTTAGTCCTTTCTTGCTTCAGTCTTTCCTCTTCTTGCACACAGTATGAAATGAGCTCATTAAGAGACCTTCTGACAGCTATAAGAGATCTTAAACTGACTAAATTGTGAAGGTAGAGAAATTAGCACTAAATGAAGAAGCAAGTCTTCTAAAAGCTCAAGCTTTAGTGTCCTTAATTTTGAAGCAATATTTGACATTCCCATAAGGTATTCCCTGACATTTCATTTGCCTTGATACTTCATGGAAATTAAGTTCTGAAGAAGAGTACTTGTTTAATTTCCGCCTCATTGCTTTTTGCAAAACAATTTTCAATTTCAACAAGGAATTTTTTGGCACTAGTTATATCATCTAAAATAGTGCCCTAAAAGACCTTAGAAATGCCGCACTTAATGATCATAAGACTCATGCGATTTGAGTGATCCCACTTCTCATGAAGTTTCCTCTGTGCAGAGGTACTAGAATCCGTAGGAGAATGGGGTTTCTCAATCCTTAATGAAAGGTCTAGATCCATGCAGCCAAGTACAATTTTCATGTTCTCTTTCTAGTCCTTAAAATTTGTACCATTAAGAACCGGAATCGAATTCAAATTAGCAAATATAGAAGCAACAATTGAAAAGATCAAAACAAATAATACAATAAGCTCACATAACAGTCATCAATGCATTTAAATAATGGTATATCCCATCCCAAGGTATCTAGTACACCATTAATATCAAGTCTTTGGACAATGGTATTAATTGCTAGTGATATCCTTGTTGTAATGTTCAAACATTGATAATAAAAGCATATAAAATAACAAACCCATCTTTTGATGTGACTTATCATTCACATGCAAAACCTCATAATTATAATATGTTTAACATCACAAGTGTGTATTTAAATTAGTTAAATAGTAACTTTCCTTTGGGCCAATCACCATTTATATAAATAATTACACACGTTAACATTTCTCATGAACTATCTACACAAGAGAGATCACTTTGGTGATATATTGATTCAATTAGCTCATTTAAATGCTAAACAATTAAAATGATATACCATAACTAAATTTTGAACATTGATGCACCAAATCCAAAATTAAAACATTTCTAGAGTAAATTATTTTAACTTTATTTATTTATTTTAAATTTTAGAAGCCCATGATTGTTATTTTAATTTACTGTAACGGCCTCTAAAAGTAAGAACGAGCACAAAGTTATATGTATATATATAAATGATGCACTGTAACCTTTAAATGAGCGGTGCATTTACATATTGTTGGTAAGATCAAGCAAAAATATGTAAAATATCTAAATTCATTTAAAATTTAGAATATGTCAGTAGCCTGAATAAATAAAATTTCCAAAATCATACATGAATCAAGTATGGGTGGCTCTGATACCAATTGTAGGGATTCAATCAATCAACCTAATTTGAATCTAACAGACAATCATGAATCCTAACCACATGCTTTCTATCTATGTAGAGAGAAATGACTGCATAAAGATGAATAAAACCCTATTGTGTTCTCATACTCAAAATCATGATAAAAACTAAATGCGGAAGCGTATCTGGATTAGCCATAATGAAGTGATGAATGGTTGATGAGGATCAAGATTTATTTTATGATCTTAAAAATGTAGAGAGCTTTATTTTCTTCTCTAAATTTTCTCTTCTGATGGGGATAAAGAGAAAAAAGAAAGCAAAAATGTAGGTTTCGTCACTTCTCTCTACAAATGGGGCCCATAACCTCTTATATTGGTAATTGTCATCCATTACCCCAAATTTGATGATTATAATTTGGTCCCTCATCAAATTATAATATCACTAATGGTATCTACACAATTAGTCTTTCATGACATATATGCCCTTAGCCATAATTTTATATTGATTAGACCACTTTAATATGTTGGCTAATAAAATAATGGCCCTAACTCATTCAATTATGTGATATATATATATATATATGAATGACCCAAAATTCCTAACATATTTTGTATACTATATAGAAGTTCTATAGAAGAAAACCATGTCGAACTTAGGAAGGTTCAAAAACAACGTGGCTAGCCGAACATTCATATCATTTTGACTGTATACGCAGTAATGCGTGTAAAGGTAGCATAATGATTATAAAGCGATTTGAAGAAATTTATTGAAAATTGAGTATAATGTACTCAAACGCAATACAAGATAAGAAAGATAACTCTGTCAGTGTTCATCAATGTTACATGTCAGAATCTCATTGACCCCACTATTTCCCTCACATTAAAACAATTCATTTCCCTATTATATTAAACATGACTATCTAGGCCCTTGTCTAATAATATTTGACCCATGACATAGGTAGTTCCTTTCCTACTGCATGATTTTGGCTAATCGAGACAAATCATTTGAGAGTGAACATCGACTTCCAACAGGTATGATAACCTTTATGTAAAGTTGCTACTTGCTCCATTATTCAATAATAGATGCTAGCTAGACACATAAATTGAAGCTGAGTTATATAGAGTTAGAATAACTTCCATCACCATAAGTGTGTGAAGGTAAAGTCTTATATTAAATAGGAATCAACAAGTTGAACAACATATAAGTGAAGAAACTTATAAATCAAATGTCTTAATAAAATTTATATATTTAAAGAATTTTTGTTATAAATAATTATAACAATTATAACTTATAACATGATAATAATAATAATAGAATTTCTAATATTTGAAATAGAAAAAAATAGTCTTAATGGAATATTAATATTTCATTAATATTACATTTATATTTTAAATTTTCTATTTTATCATTTATATTTTATTCATTTGGAGGTTCTCGATTAAAAGGTTGTGTCAACTTCACTTATGTGCTCGTGGTCCATTGTTGAAAATTTTCTTGGTGTCAATCCCCCTTGGTTACACAAAATTGGTATCAAAGATAATTGCTAGACGTGTGAAATGGTGGTAGCAAGCAGTAACTCTAAAAGGCCATCATTCATGGGCAATCTATGTAACCCATTGTGTGAAATAATGATGTTGTTGTCATGTTGTGACTGAGGTAGGATGGTTGAATTCGATGATTGAATTCTACAATTTCTCTAACCAGTGTGCATTCCTTGTTGTCCAAAATCCGAAGTGTACAAAAGGAAGTAGAGGAGTATTATAGAGAGTCTTCCTAACCTTTCTTGTGATAGTATTATACTCTAACACAACTGAGATGTCATGAACATGTGAGTACTTGCAAATGTACCTCATTGCTCAAGTTAGTAACAATTTTACTAAAGTGACAACATATGATAAATGATTACCTCATGCAATGACATTAGTTGTATTTATAACAGTCTAGAATGGGTTAAATTTCCTAGCACAAGGCCCAAGACCTCACAGAGGTATTATTACCTTATTTTGGTTTAACAAATGAATAACTTTACTCTGGACCAAGGTGTACTTTATTGTTCACAAGTATATTATAGGAATCATGTAGCATTGCAATTTTTATAATGTTTGATTAATTGTTTTAATTGGATTGCAATAATAATTAAATTTAATTTAAGTGTCTATAATTAATTAATTATAAGGTGATGGTTTGTGGTGTCTATATATATTTATGTTTATGCTTAAACGATGTTCCATCTTTGATTAGTTGGTGCTTAGAGGATTTGGGCCTAGGTGAGTGACATTGAGTGATGGGAATGGGGTGGGTGAGTTTAGTGAGTTGTAGGGTGCAAAGAGAAGGAAGAGTTGTAAAACTTCCCAAAATTCCTGCATAATCTAAACCAACCTCATAAACACACCTTGTTAAATATTTTGGATGGAAAGGAATGATTTTGTTTTGATGAAAAATTATGTTATGGCTTAAAAATCATAACTTTTTGCAGTTTTAAACCATTGTAACTGATTATATCATGTAGTAATTGATTAAAATGAGCTCCAGAGGTTGATTCTGGATTCTAGGCTGATTGTAATCGATTACATAGGTTTGTAATTGATTAGTTAGAGTTTATGGACTATTTTGTTTACCAGAGCTCTATTATAATCAATTACAATGAGTTGTAATAGATTACAATGGTAAAAAGTTGGTTATAAAGTCTGATTTTGGAAAAGTATCTTCATTAAAGTTGTAGCCCTAAATGTTAGCTAACTAATGACTTTCATTTCACTTAAAATTGTTAAGTATAACTCTAGAACTGATTAAATTAGTGGACAAGTCACATTGTCGATTATAAGTAAAAGTTTCATGTAAATTGGGTAAACATAAAAGTTGGAAATAATCTTCTTAGATATCTAATGAGACATGAATCAACTTAATTGAGCTAGTATATCATTATTTATCATATTTATAAGCAATGAAGGTCATAGGTGTAGAACAGAAAATGAAGAAGATAGTAACCCAAAACTTATGAAATTCTTTAATAACCATAAACGTGAAGTATACAGTTGTTATAATGGTAAAGTGATACATATTTACTGTGTCTAGTTTGGTCTATGATTTTATTATTGTTAATTGGTCATGTTGAGAATATTATATTGATGATTAGATAATTATGATAATTGATGAATCTATTGAGTTGGGTTAGTTGATTTCTTGATAATGATATGAATATTTTGATGAGGTAAATCTAGTGATAATGAAAGATGATGTATGATTGTTGTGGATGATGATCTTGTTTTGAGAACCATCCATATGTGTGAAAAGGAGTTAACTATATCCATCGGGAAGATTTTGTTGTTATTGGAAAATAGTATACTTGGGAGGGTAAGTTCCATTCAGAACTCCGCCTTACTAAAATGACCCGGGGGTTCTTGTCTAGTGGGGTATCTTCCTGAGTACCACTCATATGTTTTAACTCTAAATGGCATGTCAGAATGTTGAGAACTACTTCCCAAGAGGTTTAGTGAATTTTTAGTGTATATAGGATGAGTTGTTGTTGATGGTGAAACTTGGATATTTGAGATTGACCATGATTGAGAAGGTGGATACAAAGGTATCAAATCTTAAACCTCAAGGAATCCAAGTTTAGATATTGTTGTTTTGAGTAGGCACGTAAGTTGGGGGTTTTGGGTGGGCTCTCAACTTAGTGTGGGAGGTTGTCTATGATGGCTAACGAGAATAAGCATATAGAATGGATAGATGCAAAAATCTTGATGCAATCCTCCCAAGGAGGGGACCCACCAACGCCATGGCTAGGAGACTCCAAGAAGATTGGGCCAGAGATGTAGGAGAAGACCCTAGGGTTCTCATGAGCCATAGGATAGATTTTTGGGCCCATGGGCTAAGTATGAGCCCACTTATCTTTGTACATATTAGATTAGGATTTCATTATTTTTGGCCTTGTATTTAGGACTCCATAGTATAGGGAGGGTACCCTAGTAATGTAGGATTTTTCAACCCTTGTATTTTTGGGCACCTAGACTAGTTTTTGTATTAGGGGTAGTTTTGTAATTTCATATGAATTAAGTGCACTATTTGATGTGTGTGTGTGTGTGTTGGAGAGAAATTTAATTGAATTGGAGAAACCCAATCCAATTAAGTTTTGGACCATCCTAAGGGGGAGGAGAGCATTTGCTTGCTACACCCCATTGTCACATCATATAGTCACACTTTGTGCATGTCCTTTATGCTTTACATGACTCGTGACACCTAAGCACACTTAGTGGAGAATCTTGGACTTGATCTTGGATTAGTGGACTGAACCATAGCTAAAATTAACTAATCATAATTATTGAAATTTTGGCTCCAAATTTGGCTCCACAAATTCAAATTCCAATTCAAGTGAAATTTGAATAGAATTCAAATTTCCCTCAAATTTTTGTGTGACACTTAGGCTATAAATAGAGGTCTTGTATGTGAATTTTTTTCAACTTTGATCATTTGAGAATTACACTTCAAAGTTCAGACCTCATTTGAGGATAAAATTTTGTGTTCCTTCTCTCATTCTCCCTCCACTCATCTTCTCCTACCTTCAAGCTCTTATCCATAACTTCCTATGGTGGTGAGCTTGTTCTTGACTCATCTTCTCCTTGAAGTGGAAAATCATATTTCTTCCTTCTCTATTCCACTGTCATTGATCTTCAAGAAGCAAAGGACTCCATTGATGAAGCAGATCCAAGGCCTACAAGCTCCACATGGAGCTACATCATGTGGTATCAAGAGCATCTTCATCTAGGTGATGTTCTTTTGCTTCCTCTATCTTTTTGTTTGGTCAATTCACTTCAATTCCTTGTTCTTCATCTTATTCTCCATGTATCCCCTCCATTGTCTTGTGGTTTGGTTCTATTTGGAATAGATTTAAAAAAAAACCGATTAAATCTTAGATCTACACTTGTTCTTGTATTTCCATAGTTCATTATTTTGAGTTGTATTACAAGCCTATTTGACTCCTTGGAGTTGTTCATGTTTTAGATGTGTTGCTAAATTGACATAACTAGAATTTTTCTTTGAGTCTTGTTTTTAATTTTTCAATCTAATATAGTGTCATTCTAGGACTTCCTTTGTGTTCCACCTTGGCTTGTGGTGCTTTCCTATTACTTTATTTTTTTTTTCTTGAATCTCATTGAATTAATGTCACATTAAATTTCCTTTTAGTTTAGCTTTCGTTTCATCTTTTGGTTTCTTGCTTGTCTTTTTTTTTTTTGTGTTTAAGTGTTGCCTACAACTTGGAAGAGGAAATTGTGCGGTGCTTGAAGGAATATTTTTTAGTCTTTGAGGTTAACCATCTTAGGAGCACCATTGGATTTGAAGCAACCAAAGCCTCACCAAATTTTCAGTGAAACACTTGAGAAAACAAACAAGCATTGAAGACCAATTTGAAGACCTTGATTGCTTTGTTAAATTTGTTGTAATAGAACAATTGAGTGCTGAATTATTTTTTCTTTTGCAATTCCTTGTATTTGGACATTCCTCAGGGGTGTATTGGGAGTCTCTAAGAGATCGCCCAAACCTCTATTTTTGTGTAATAGCTTAGTGTAAACTATGTAGACTAAGTGAAGAGCTAGTTGGGACCTCCAAAGGGTCATCCAAGCCTTCACATAGGAAACCGTCTAGCTTGCTTTAAATTTCCTTTACCTTCCATTGTCAAACCGCCTAGATAGCTTTCCTTTTACCAATTAGTTTTTACCTTATCTTTCACACCTCTTTTAGTGTTTATTTTGACTAGTTTCAACCATAGTTTCTTTTACCTTTTGATGGAAGCTTGCTTGTGGAGCTTCTATGGAGGCTGGATCTTTGAGCTTCAATGAGGTCCTTTAATGGTGATTTTCCATCATGGAGATGCAGCGGAAGACAAAGGAGAAGAGGTGAGAGGAGGCGCCATCCACTAAGGAATAAGCCATGGAAGAAGGAGCTTCACCACCAAGATGAGCCTTGGATAAGAAGCTTAGAGAGGGTGCTTCAATGGAGGAAAAGAAAGAGGGAGAGAAAGAGAGAGGGGGGAGCACGAAATTGAAGGAAAAAAAAGGGAGAGAAGTTGAACTTTGAGTTGTGTCTCACAAGACTCTCATTCATCAAAGTTACAACAAGTGTTACACATACTTCTATTTATAGACTAGGTAGCTTCCTTGAGAAGCTTTCTTAAGAAAACTTCCTTGAGAAGCTTCTTTGAGAAAACTTCCTTGAGAAGCAAGAGCTTAGCTACACACACCCCTCTCATAACTAAGCTCACCTCCTTGAGGAGCTTCCTTAAGAAGATTCCTAAAGAAGTTAGAGCTTAGCTACACATACCTCTCTAATAGCTAAGCTCACCTCCTTGAGATGAGAAGCTAGAGCTTAGCTACACACCCCCTATAATAGCCAAACTCACCCCCATGACAAAAAACATGAAAATACAAAAAAAAAGTCCTTACTACAAAGACTACTCAAAATGCCCCGAAATACAAGGCTAAAACCCTATACTACTAGAATGGCCAAAATACAAGGCCCAAACAAAGGAAAAACCTATTCTAATATTTACAAAGATAAGCGGGCTCATACTTAGCCCATGGGCTTGAAATCTACCCTAAGGCTCATGAGAACCCTAGGGCCTTCCCTTGGATCTCTAGCCTAATCTACTTGGAGTCTTCTACCCAATGCCTTTGCGGGATAGGATTGCATCACCTTTTGTTTTCAAACCCCCAACAACAAAGAACCACAACTTAGGAACCAACATGAGTATTCATTCTTCATCTAGTGTTAATGGTGAGGGTTCTAATCCTAAGGACCCCTTGTATAAGATATTAGATGAGTTGAGATCCCTTAAATTATGGAAAGAAAAACAAGAGAAAAAAGAAAAAGGAAAAAAAGAGTGGAAGAAATAAGTCAAGATGAAAGAAAGAGAGGAAGAAAGAAGAAAAATAATGAAAGAAATGAAAAGAGAAAAATATGCCTTCTTTAGTAGTCATGACTCTGTTAAAAATTTAAGTGAAGAACTTAGTGACTATTATAGAGGGCTCCATAGGTCACATACTAAACATTACTCCCAAAGAAGAGAAAAGGATAGAAGGCCTCAAGAGGTTAACATTAGCCTCCCATATTTCCACGGAAAAGATAATGTTGAGGCCTACCTAGATTGGGAAATGAAGGTTGAACAACAGGGGGAGGTGAGCATTTGCTTGCTACACACCATTGCCACATCATATCGTCACACTTTGTGCATGTCCTTCATGCTTTACATGACTCATGACACCTATGCACACTTAGTGGAGAATCTTGGACTTGATCTTGGATTAGTGGGCTGAACCATATCTAAAATTCACTAATCATAATTAGTGAAATTTTGGCTCTAAATTTGGCTCCACAAATTCAAATTCAAATTCAAGTGAAATTTGAATAGAATTCAAATTTCCCTCCAATTTTTGTGTGACACTTAGGCAATAAATAGAGGTCTTGTGTGTGCATTTTTCAACTTTGATCATTTGGAATTACACTTTAAAGTTCAGACCTCATTTGAGGCATAAAATTTCATGCTCTTTCTCTCATTCTCCCTCCACTCATCTTCTCCTACAGTCAGGCTCTTATCCATGGCTTCCTATGGTGGTGAACTTGTTCTTGACACATCTTCTCCTTGAAGTAGCATCTCCTATCATCTTTCTTCCTTCTCCATTCCGCTATCATTGATCTTTAAGAAGCAAAGGACTCCATTGATGAAGAAGATCCAAGGCCTACAAGCTCCACATGAAGCTACATCATGAATGATGCAATCCTACCCCCAAGGGCATTGGATAGAAGACTCGAAGAAGATTCAACCAGAAAGGCAAGAGAAGACCCTAGGGTTCTCATGAGCCTTAGGGTAGATTTTGGGCTCATAGGCTAAGTATGAGCCCACTTATCTTTGTACATATTAGATTAGAATTTTATTATTTTTGGGTCTTGTATTTAGAGCTTCATAATGTAAGTAGGGTACTCCAGTAATGTAGGATTTTTCAGCCCTTGTATTTTAGGACACCAAGACTAGTTTTTGTATTAGGGATAGTTTTGTAATTTTACATGCATTAAGTGAATATTTGATGTGTGTATTGGGAGATAAAATTTAATTGAGTTGGGAGAAGCCCAATCCAATTAAATTTTAGAGGGGGAGGTGAGCATTTTCTTGTTACACCCCATTGTCACATCATATAGTCACACTTTGTGCATGTCCTTCATGCTTTACATGTCTCATGACATCTAAGCACACTTAGTGGAGAATCTTGGACTTGATTTTGGATTAGTGGGCTGAATCATAGCTAAAATTCACTAATCATTTGGTAGGTTAAGGTTTTTGCAAGCCTTATCGAGGTAAGTCACTACCTACATTCATTCATTTTCGATAAAACCATATATCTTTTACAAGGTTAATTCAAGTCTCCCAAAATGGTCATATCATACCGTGTGACTATGTTAAGAGAAGTACTTTGGGGTTAATTGCTCAAAGGTGAAATCTTCATGGAGTTGAATTTGTCTTTGGTGTCGATGATTGATGGACAGGTGATGATGATGTTTGATGGATAAATCATGATGATGATGATTGATTGACTAACGACGGTGTATGATGATTGAATCTTCATATGACGATTGGTGAATTGACTATTGTTATGATATGCTTTGTTATGCAAATTCTAAGATTTATGATTTCTACATATTAAGGTGGGCAATTATGCAAATTGGATTTGAAGCCTAGTCCATCTTGAACAATTGCTCCCAACCTTAATGTGCTCTAGAAGTGAGTATATTGAGTTTTTAATTGAGTTATAAGATTTATGTTTTAACCAATATTTTTAAAATCAAATTGATCATTAAACAATTAAGACACTGATTCAAAGGTTCAACCATAGTTGAACCGTGGTTAAACCAATATTAATAATTAAAAAGTTTATGCAATAATACTAAATAAATATAATTTGACATAACTTTATAAGTTCTTTAACATTCAAAATATACTTAAAAGTCTAATAAAACATACCATAATATTTAAGTTTTTAATAAAATACAATAATGTTCATTAACAATAACAGATTTGTATTTTGAGTAAAAAAGAAAAATTAGTATAATATACAATTATAAAAATCAAGATATAAAAATTGTAATATTAAATTTCAACAACACAATATATAATATATATTTTTTTATCAATATAAAAACAATAATAAAGTAACGTAAATATATTTTTCATTACCTTTAATGACTTTGTTCATAGTATATTTATTTATTATAATATTTTATTTAACATATTAAAATTTTATAATATTTTATTTAATAAATTTACCTTTTTAAATATATTAAATCACTATTTAATAAATTTGCCTTTGATCATAGGAGTTTCGTTTGTCTCCTTCAATCCCCTTCTCTTTTTATAACTTTAGTCAAAGTTTCTACTTTTCTTGCATCAGTGTACTGTTTCAATCTGTTCAATTTTATATTCGGTTCAATTTTATATTTAAATATACAAATTGATTTAAAAACGGGTACAAAATTAAATTGATTTTAAAAAATGAATTATTATCTGAACTAATTTTTAACCAGTTTTAAATTAATTTTAACAAACAAACTAATTTTGAACTGATTTTCAAATTAATTTTGAGTTATTTTTTCAAATAAAAAAATATTTAAATAAAAATTAATTCGATTAACGAAACTGATCTTATACAAACAATCGAGTTAACTAACTTGATTTTATAAGATAGTACCGTCTTTTTTTTTAAACTAGTTAAAAAAAACAATTCAAATTCCGCTACAATCTAATCCAATCTAAATCAGTTTTTTTTTTAACACCCTAGTTTTACATCTGTTTAATGATTATTTTCTTGTTTTAAGGATTATTAAAAACTGCATAACAGATTAATTCTCGATTTAACCAATTGAACAAGTGGGTTGGATCAAATTTTCACAACCTTAGTTTTAGCTGAAGTTGTAAGGATATCTTAATTCAAAGCAGTCACATATTTTCATATTTTGTCCAACTGTAATTTTTCATTTAATTGGGCACACGCCATGTTTTGGATCGGATGCACCCCTCTCCTCATCGCCTTCAGCGTGTTCGACACCGTGCTCACCAGAACCTCCCACTGGGACTGCAAATTAAACGTTATCAGGCTACCGCGACGAAATAGAATTTTATTTTTAATTTTTATGTTTTAATCCATGCTCGTGTAATTTTGACAGTTTTGTATAAAGCAGGAAACTAAGTGTTCATTTTTTTATAGCTAAGAGAGGCCTTCATCAATGGGAATGTGGATGCATGAATGCCATTGTGGAGCATCATCTACTTCATTTGATTGTTTAGGGTTTCTTGTTATTTCCTTAATATTCAAATTTCTGTGAATTAATTTTCTATTCAACCTCCCACACCACCAGTCTCGCCATTCGCTCCTCTTATTCTGAAATGGCCGCTTCGCCTGAGCCCATCAATTTCAAGTTTGTTTCTCTTCTTCTAACAAGCTGTTTGTAGAAATGCTTCTGTGGAACTAAGACGATAATAATAATAATAATAACTGTTTGTTATGGTTAAAATAAATAAAATTTGTTGGCAGGAAGTCCAAGATTCCGTCCATGTCTCACTTGAGACTCTCAATGAACGAAAGTAGCAGGTCATCATTTAAATGACGAAGGGTTTTGCTCAAAGTTAGCAGAGAAGCACTTGCTGGAGACCACTCTCAGAACATTGACCCTAAGGTTACATACCCTGCTTTGCTTTCCCACTCTATTCCCTTCTTCTTTTTTTAATAACTTCTCACTTGCAGGAGCAGGACATTTTTCTACTATTTTATTGTGTGTTATTGCCTTTATTATTTAAAATTAGTTTTCTAATTGTTAATTACAAGTATACATAATAGATATAACAGTGGCAATATATATTTGCTATGGCTTAATTACTTAAAGGGACATTTTAGGGAAATGAGAAAACAAGTTAATTAGAGAAGAGTGACAATGCATAATTCCTGAAAACATAATTGAAATAAAATGAAATATTTTGATACATCATGTTGTTCTCGGCATCATTTCTTAAATTATTGTTTTATGGTTGGATACAGATAACCATGGCCATTGCAAGGGAGGTGGCAGCAGTGACTCGCCTTGGCATTGAGGTGACTACAATGGATTCTTTTATGGTAATACATTTTTTTCTTTTGTTCTAGTTTTTCTGCTGCATCATCTGTTGTTTGAGATCATTTGACTAATTGAATATGTGAAATTTACAGTAGTTTTGTGAAATTGTCGTTGACGATGTGTTTTACAAATTAATCTTTAGGAGAAGTGATACACGGATCTATTTTTGTATTTGGCAGTAACATTGGGAGACTTTATGATATCACTGCAAGTTAGAACATTTGACCTGAAGTTATTCAAAGCTTTTTACTGGTTTTCAGACTTTTGGTTTAAACAATTAGGCTGATGTTTCAAGTTGCACTGGTAGTTGGTGGGGGTAACATCTTCCGTGGATCCTCCTGAGCTGGAAGTAGCGGACTAGACCGCTCATCTGCTGATTATATTGGCTGATTCCCTTAATCTCTCTTAGTCTTAGGCGCTTAAGAATAATCCAGCGAACTATAATTATTATTTAGATCTTGAATATTATATTTTTGAAAATTTGAATAAAATCATGCTGTCAATTTGTCATCAAGTTGATGTTTTAGTTTCTTTGATAAATGTATTAATTGCTAGTTTGAAGATACTTTTATTGAGAATGTACACATGGTTGAGGTGGTTGGTTCTGCATCTTGTGTGTCAGCTATAAACAAAATATTGACAGACTTCAAAAAGGAGCCAAGGTCTAGAAGCTATACCCATTTACAACATAAAAACCCAAATTGAATTGTCGTGATTTTCAAACAAAACATCAATCAATATTTCATTCAAATCTCAATTCAAAATTGGATTTATAGTTCTTAATTTCTATATTTTTTTTTCTTAAAGTAGTAGTTCTAGCGGTTGACTCGCTTTTTTCAAATTGTTTTTCATTATTAAGAAAAGGTAATGAAGATAAAATACGAGCTTGTTTTATAGCAATTGTTATTAATCGTTGTTGTTTTAAGGTCAATCTATTTTCGCATCTGGATAATATTTTTCCTTGTTCACTAATAAATCGACTTATTAAACCCATGCTTTTATAATCAATTCGGTCCCCCGATTGGATCAGGGGCAAACGCCTACGAAAAGATCGCTTGGATTTCATAAAGAGTCGCTTAGATTTTTTCATGGTTTATTTATTCCTATTCCAAAAATCACATTTATTACAAGAAATACAATAAAGGATTTGTTTTTTTATTCTGACTTTTTTAATATATGTAATTATTTTTTTAATATATGTTGTTATATACTGATATTTGTATATATTCAACTGTAAATGATAGAATATAGATAGATCTATCTATATAGATAAGAAAAATAGATCATTTTACATGTTAAGTTCTTTGGTTCGAAGGGTAACACACAAGCGATCAATTTGATCTATTTCTTTATTTCTGCGTGAATTGTATGTTTGAAACAACGGGGACAAAATTTTCTCAATTCCAATCGACTAGGCGTATTCTGTCGATTCTTTTTAATTATATATCTAGAAATACCCGTTGATTCCTTATTAACACTCTTTTTATCACAATCGGTACATTTCAAAATAACAATTACTCGGATATCTTTACCTTTGGCCATGAACCTCCCTTGGGTTTTTAATTCACTTAACTCTTTTGTTTTCGGATTATAATCTAAGAAAAAGAAAAGAACGAAAAAATGAAAATATAAATTAAGAATTCGAAATCCAATTTTGAAAGATTTCGTTCCAATTAAGATTAAGATTAATATAGTACAAAAATAATACAATGATCTCGAACTATATTTTGTTTCGAATTGCAATACAATTGCAATACAGTATTTTCATTTTTTTTAACTAAGTATTTTTTATGATATTGTTGTTACTGAGCATATGGTTCCATATTTTTAGGAGCAGTTATGTTTTTGAATATGTCTAGCACATTATTAGGAAATAGTGGGTCATGTATGCGTGAGCGGTTTTATTTTTCAGTTTTCTTTATTCTGATGTAAGGCTATATATTAGCCAGGTTTGCTTTTCAATAACTGTGAATGAATTCCTTCCTTTACATTTTATCTTTTACGTAAGTTCTGTGAGACTCCAACATTCTGGTATCAGAGCACCATCACGAGGCCTGATTCAAAGTAGAAGCAGCAGTCTTCTAAGCAATGCTATGGCATCGGAGAGTTCGTTTGTGCAGCCCGCTATACCGAAGTTTGACGGGCATTATGATCATTGGGCGCTACTCATGGAGAATTTCTTACGTTCAAAGGAGTACTGGGGTCTGGTAGAAAATGGAATTCCTGAATTAGTGGAAGGAACACCTCTTACCGAAGTAGAGAGGAAGCATATTGATGATCAGAAATTAAAAGATTTGAAGGCAAAGAACTACCTATTTCAAGCATTAGATCGTTCCGTCCTGGAGACAATTCTTAACAAAGATACATCAAAGAATATATGGGATTCTTTGAAACAGAAGTACCAAGGCACTTCACGAGTCAAGCGTGCACAGTTGCAAGCTCTAAGAAAAGAGTTTGAAATTCTCCACATGAAGGAGGGAGAATCTGTAAACGATTATTTTGCTCGGACACTTGCCATAGCCAACAAGATGAAGGCTAATGGTGAAAACAAAGGAGATGTGGCTGTAGTTGAAAAAATTCTGAGATCCATGACTCCCAAGTTTGATTATGTTGTGTGTTCCATTGAGGAGTCTAAGGATACAGACACATTGACCATTGATGAATTGCAAAGTAGTCTTCTTGTCCATGAACTACGCATGACTTCTCATGTAGAAGAAGCGCAGGCCTTGCAGATTGCTCATACAGGTCAACATGCAGAACAGGGGCGAGGTCGTGGAGGCTTTGGACGAAGAGGAAGAGGACGAGGCCGAGGACGTGGCAGACAGGCATTTGAAAAATCCACTGTGGAGTGCTACACTTGTCATCAACTCGGACATTTCAGCTGGGAATGTTTAAACCAAAGAAAGGAGGCCAACTATGTAGAAAACGATGATGAAATGTTATTGATGGCCTGCATAGACGTGACTAAGGCAAATGAAGAAGTTGTGTGGTTTCTTGACTCTGGACGTAGCAATCACATGTGCGGTAAGAAGGAATATTTCTCAGATCTTGATGAAAATTACAAAGATTCAGTCAAATTGGGCAATAATTCCAGTATGGCTGTAACGGGCAAAGGTAACGTTCGGATAAACATGAATGACAACACTTATACTGTTACTGGAGTTTTTTTTGTGCCAGATTTAAGGAATAACTTACTAAGTATTGGGCAATTACAAGAAAAGGGACTTAGTATTCTGTTTCAACATGGAAAGTGCAAGGTGTTTCATCCTGAAAACGGTTTAATCATGGAAACCAGAATCTCTTCCAATCGAATGTTCATGCTACATGCCATATCTCAACCTACCAAATCCACTTGCTTTCACACAGTTACAGAGGATATAGTGCATCTTTGGCATTGCAGATATGGACATTTGAGTTTTCGGGGTTTAAATACGCTTTACCAGCAGAGCATGGTATATGGTTTTCCAACAATGAAAGCACCAACAAAACTGTGCCAGGACTGCTTGGTAGGGAAGCAATCACGAGCTTCATTCCCAAAGAAGAGTACTTGGAGGGCTACACAGGTTCTACAATTAATTCATGCAGATATTTGTGGACCAATCACACCTATCTCCAACAGCAAAAAGAGGCATTTGCTCACCTTTATTGATGATTTCAGTAGAAAAACTTGGATTTATTTCTTGACAGAAAAATCAGAAGCTCTTTCTGTCTTTAAGAAATTTAAAATTCTTGTTGAGAAAGAAGCTGACTCATTAATCAGAAGTTTGCGCACTGATCGTGGGGGAGAGTTTACATCACAGGATTTCACCAATTTTTGTTGTGACAATGGTATTCGTAGGCAACTGACAGCTGCATACACACCACAGCAGAACGGAATTGCAGAACGGAAAAATAGAACCATCATGAACATGGTTCGGAGCATGCTCTCAGAGAAGAAAATGCCCAAAACTTTTTGGGCTGAAGCTGCCACCTAGTCTGTGCATATTTTGAATCGGAGTCCCACATTAGCAGTGAGAAATAAAACGCCGGAAGAAGCCTGGAGTGGAGTCAAGCCTTCAGTTAAGTATTTTAGAGTTTTTGGATGTATTTCTCATGTTCATGTGCCTGATGCTAAAAGAACCAAGCTAGATGATAAAAGTTTGTGTTGTGTTTTGTTGGGGGTTAGTGAAGTATCAAAAGCATACAAACTTTATGATCCGATTTCACAAAAGATCATAATAAGCAGAGATGTTGTCTTTGACGAAGATAAACGTTGGGATTGGGATAAGCAGTATGGAGAAACCATCTTATGTGATTTAGATTGGGGTGATAAGGATGTGGAAGCTGTTGTAGAAGAAGAACATGAGGTACGACACAATACTGATACCCCATAAGAGGATATTATTATTTCCTCTGATTCTATGGCCGAAGTAAACACTTCTAGTCCTGTTCAACGAAGGTGTAGAAGACCACCCCTTTGGATGGAAGATTATGAAACTGGAGAAGGACTTTCTGAAGGCAGTACAGAAGCTAATCTGGCTATGTCTGCAACTGGTGAAAGTGATCCTACTCACTTTGATGCAGCTGTTCAAATTGCAAAATGGAGGAAAGCCATGGATGAGGAGATGGAAGCAATAAACAAAAATGGCACATGGGAATTGATGGAATTACCTGATGGAGCAAAAAAAGTTGGAGTAAAGTGGATTTATAAGACAAAATTCAAAGAGAATGGAGAAGTGGACAAGTACAAAGCTAGGCTTGTAGTGAAGGGGTATGCACAAGAATATGGGGTAGACTATACAGAAGTATTTGCACCAGTGGCACGAATGAAGACAATTCGTTTGGTGGTAGCACTTGCAGCTCAAAAGGGATGGGCAATCTATTAGCTGGATGTAAAGTCAGCATTTTTACATGGAGAGTTGGATGAAACAGTATATGTGGACCAACCTTGTGGTTATGAACAAAAAGGGGAAGAGCATAAAGTGTATAAGTTGAAGAAAGCCCTTTACGGACTTAAGCAAGCACCACGTGCTTGGTATAGTCGCATAGAAGCATATTTTCTGAAGGAAGGATTTGAGAAGTGTGACTATGAGCATACTTTGTTTGTGAAGAGAGAAAATGAAGATATAATATTAATTGTTAGCTTGTATGTTGATGACCTTATTTTTACTGGAAATGATGAGTTGATGTTTGCAAAATTTAAAAGCTCCATGAAGCATGAATTTGACATGACAGATCTTGGTAATATGAGATATTTTCTGGGTCTTGAAGTGATGCAACGAATAGATGGCGTTTTCTTATGTCAAAAGAAATATGCATTAGAGATGCTGCAAAGGTTTGGAATGGATAAAAGCAATTCGGTGCAAACTCCAATTGTTCCTGGTGTTAAACTCACAAAGGACGACACTGGTGTAAAGGTGGATAAGACTTACTATAAATAAATTGTGGGATGTCTTATGTATCTAACATCTACTCGACCCGATATGATGTTTGTGGTGAACTTAATTAGCAGGTACATGGAGAATCCTACTGAGCTGCATTTACTAGCAGCCAAAAAGGTGCTGAGATATTTAAAGGGAACAACTGAGTTTGGAATTTTCTACAAAAAGGGAGGAAACAAAGAGCTTCTTGCTTACACTGGCAGCGATTATGCAGGGGATTTGGATGACAGAAAAAGTACTTCGGGTTATGTTTTCTTATTGTGTTCAGCTGCTGTTTCGTGGTCATAAAAAAACAACCAATTGTGAGTCTATCAACTACAGAGGCAGAGTTTATAGGTGCAGCATCATGTGCTTGTCAAGCCATATGGTTGAAAAGGGTGTTGGGAAAATTGTGTAAAATGCAAGACCAAGCTACTGTAATTCATTGTGATAGTAGCTCTGCTATTAAGCTTTCGAAGAATCCAGTGATGCATGGTCGTTGTAAACATATTGACGTCCGATTTCATTTCCTTCGAGATCTTACAAAGGCCGGAACTATCAAGATGATGCATTGTGGGACACAAGAACAAGTGGCTGATATTATGACCAAACCACTTAAGCTTGATACTTTCTTAAAGCTACGCAGGTCACTAGGATTGTGTTCAGAGTCTGATATAAACTAATTGCATATAGCATTCAGTTTAAGGGAGGATTTGTTAGTGAGCTTATGGTTCCATATTTTTAGGAGCAGTTATGTTTTTGAATATGTCTAGCACATTATTAGGAAATAGTGGGTCATGTATGCGTGAGCAGTTTTATTTTTCAGTTTTCTTTATTCTGATGTAAGGCTATATATTAGCCAGGTTTGCTTTTCAATAACTGTGAATGAATTCCTTCCTTTACATTTTATCTTTTATGTAAGTTCTGTTAGACTCCAACAATTGTTGCCCCCACCCTATACATTCCATTTAAATTTCTGCTTTCACTCTTTTATTAATAGAAATGGAATTGAATTATTAATTCAATTCCATGGAAGCCTGGACGAGATCCCGAGTTTCACTCCGAATTTCAATTAGGCCAAATTAACCCTTATTCTTTCTCTTTCCTAACTTATTCTATTATAATTGTAAAAAAAAGAAGAAATAAAAGACGAAATAAAGAAGAAGAGATTAATTACATATATTTAATACTTAATTGGATCAATAATCTTCTTCACCCCTTTCTGTGTCAATAACTAGAATGAAAAAAAAGGGAATATCAATGCATCTGGAAAAAAACGATTGATCTCTATCAAGAGACCCGCCAAAGCCCCGAACCATAGAGTACTTACTACTAGTGCCACGGAAAGATATGTTTTTAGATCTCGCATTTCAAATCCTCTTTTTTAAGTCTTTTTTCTATCTATAATTTATTTGAATTTAATATTCTTTTTTATTATTCTAAAGAATATATATATATATATATATATATATATATATATATATATATATATATATATATATATATCAACAGATAAAAATGAAGAAAACAAGACAAAGATTCTTTACAATAACACTAGAAACAAATGGAAAAGGGATGTAGCGCAGCTTGGTAGCGTGTTTGTTTTGGGTACAAAATGTCATGGGTTCAAATCCTGTCATCCCTATCCCTAACTATTACTTATCATATGATATTCCGTATTATATATTTATTATATGAGATGAGCAATAAAATGGAACCAATTGAAGATGAATTCCAATTGGACATACATACCGAATATCTATATGTATATATATTGATATAGTATATACATGTAAAATGGATTTGGATCATATAAAATAATTTATGAAAACAAAGCGCTCTTAGTTCAGTTCGGTAGAACGCAGGTCTCCAAAACCCGATGTCGTAGGTTCAAATCCTACAGAGCGTGATGATTCAAATCCTACAGAACATGATTCTAGTATTTTTCGAATGATAATTACACTGAAATAATTAAACATTAAAAAGTCTGAATTTAATCCTTGTGGATTAGGATTAAAACAAAAAAAATAGGGAATCCACAAAAAAAGAGACATTAATTAATCAAAGATTCAACTGATCACCTCGTCGGTATTGTAAATATGCAGTTACAAATAATCCAGCCAAAGTAATGGGAATTAAACCTAACCTGATTCCAAATAGAAAAACTTCAATCATTTTTATTTGTTCAAAAGGTAAAAAGAAAGGTAATATTTATCCTTAACCATTAATCTGTATTGATCATGAATCTCAACGGCTGATAATTGTAAATTGACACAGTAAGGAACTATAGAATGTCTTATTCCAAAATTGACTATTCCTCTCAAAATTACAAATCAAATAAGTCGTATTTTACTCAGACCAATAAATAGAGATGAGGTTATAATTAAAACTACTAGTAAAAAACCAAAATAACTAGTTATAGTGAGCAGATATAAGCTAAATGAAATATGTTATTTTTATACATCTGTTTATAAAGCACTTCCCTAAATTTCCATTTTTGAGAGAAAAAAGAAGATAAGAAAAAATACTACTTAAAAGATATAATTGAAAATTGGAGATTCATTAATAAATTATTACAAACGAATAAAAAGAGAAATAGAATGACATAATTTAGAAATAAATTCATCATCTGTGACATCTACTCATCCTGTGATTCCAAATCAACAGACTTATTAATCAACTCAAGAATTGAGTAAACTAATCTAATGATAATGAAAATCTTTCGTATTATTTCATATATTATTCTAGAATAGAATTCTATTTCTATTAGAAAGAAAAATGAATATTAAAATAAAAACAGAAAATTAACTTTGTTATTTCAATTTATTTAATTTTGAATTGATATAGAAGAAAATAGAAAAAATATCTTCAACAACCACAAAAAGTATATTTATAGATTTGGCATCTAATTGAATTCTAGAAATATAAAATCTCCTTTATGAATTCTAAGAAACCAATTTACCATATTCTGATTTTAATTGATACTTAATTTTTAGTCCGAAAATAATAATGTGAAATGTGAAGAACCTTCATTTTATACTATTACTATAAAAATGTACTATTAAAAAATTTTCTATCGGATTTTTGAATACATCGAGACAATCAATGAAGAAAGAAGAAAGAACTTATCTAGTCCTAGATTTCGATTGTGAAATTTCATTGCTCTGTTAGAAGAAGGATAGCTATACTGATTCGGTATACTCAAAAGACACCGTTGGTACAAAATGGACGATCTAACAAGGATTACATTTCAGTAAATTTCTACTTACTGATCTCGTCTTTTATGGAATCGATCCCCCTTTTGACTGTACAAGAATATGTGGAGTTCAACATGTCTAGAAGCACAGGAGAACGTTCTTTTGTTGATATTATTACCAGTATCCGATACTGGATTATTCATAGCATTACTATACCCTCCCTATTCATTGCAGGTTGGTTATTTGTCAGCACGGGTCTAGCTTACGATGTTTTTGAAAGTCCCCGCCCAAACAAATATTTTACAGAGAGCCGACAAGGAATTCCATTAATAACTGGCCGTTTTGATCCTTTGGAACAACTTGATGAATTTAATAGATCTTTTTAGGAGGCTCCAATGACCATAGATAGGACCTATCCAATTTTTACAGTATGATGGTTGGCTGTTCACAGACTAGCGGTACCCAGTGTTTCTTTTTTGGGATCAATATCAGCAATGCAGTTCATCCAACGATAAACCTAATTTGAATTATAGAGCTACGACACAATCAAACCCAAATGAAAAAAATGTTGAATTGAATCGTACCAGTCTCTACTGGGGGGTTATTACTCATTTTTGTACTTGCTGTTTTA
This sequence comes from Glycine max, assembly GCF_000004515.6. Lineage (NCBI taxonomy): Eukaryota > Viridiplantae > Streptophyta > Magnoliopsida > Fabales > Fabaceae > Glycine > Glycine max. The sequence goes on along the minus strand of NC_038251.2, from coordinate 45,699,136 downwards.
TTTTCAAATTATTTCTTCAATTAATAGAAGAAATAGGAATAGTAAATAATATATAAGGAATTATTTTATCCCATTCGGAAGGATATCGTTTCATAATTAGATTGATGATTCTCCTATCACACCTAACGGTAAGTTTAATAAGTTTAAAGTAGCAAATTCTGTTAATAAGAAGATATAATAAGAAGTTCAAAGTCAGTGCAATTATTTTAGAAACTTTCACTTTAGCATTCAAAGTATGTAACTAAATGAATAATTGTTTGACTATATAAAACTATTTTGGCATAATCTAGTTCCATTTTTTCCCCCCAAAATTTCTATGGTTCAATATCATATATGTGCATTGCTTACTTGCTATTTTCACTTTTGATGTTTTATTTAAGAAACTTCTTTTTGTCAAATCACTAACTTGGAGTTAGCATTAATATTGTTTTAAAATTGCAGGCATTTAATTAAACTTAAAAAATTTATTTAAAAGTTTTTTTTGAATGATATAACTCTTTAGCCTGAGTGTTTGATATTAAGCCGTTATTAATATCATAAATGAGTTTTTTTTAATTGTATAAATTGAATTAGTTTATATGACATTATAAACGTAATAAAATACATGCAAAATTGTATCTATTTATATATATCATGATATTCAAAATTGTATTGGTAAAAGGTTTAAAAAAATTACATGCAAAATACACCAGATCGAATGATATTGAAAGTTTTTGTGCAATATCAACATATATAGATGCATTTGTTTGACACAAGTACAACACATTTACAAATATTATTTAGAATTGTCCATGCTTCTAATAACTAATAATTAGTCCAGTACACTATAACAAAAGGAATCAAATAAATAACCATATTTCCAAGTATATAATTATTACATACTTGAAAGTCTGGTATTGACAATTTGACATATTTTGCATTGATCTTTTTTCTCAAAAACGATTGACTGACGAGCTTGCTCGTATGTTCGGCCTTGAAGGTAAGTTAGAGGACCCTGTGAGATCAGACTGGCAGCTTGTATTTGTTGACCAAGGGAATGACATTCTTCTCCTTGGTGATGGCCCGTGGCCGTAAGTATTCTTTGTTCCTTATATTTTTAAATGAAATCCCATGCCATTTCAGAATAACCAGGCTTTTCTTACATCTTTCATTCAATATCTTTGGGGTGACAGGGAATTTGTAAATAGTGTAGGACCCAAGAAATTTAAGCACTGGGATAACAACTGTGGGGTCTTTAAACTAATGAATGATATGACAATTAATCAAATACTATGAATCTCTTCTCTCTTGTATTATTGCTCCTACTTCTCTACCCTTTGTCAAATGGTGGGAAGTACTGCCTAGTAGTAGTTTATAGGCTCTACTTATAAGCTTCTCTTTTTTTTTCCTGTTTTTCCTGCCTAGGACCATTCATAAGATAAACAATGGGACCATATAGCATCTTGTCGATGTGTTATCTACAATATATTGATCACTTAGTGTGTGTTTGGGCAGAAGTTTGCAAACGTAAAAGGATGTCAAGGAGTGATTTCCTTGAATATGGAGGATGGAACACTACATCGTTTCAAAGCTGCTTCGACAATTTTAGCCACAAGGGTAACAATTTTCTAAGACGATGCTTGATGCTGATTTTTATTTTATTTTATTTCACTTATTTATGGATAAGTGCGATCCTTTATTCTACTTCAGGGTTATGGTAGACCATGTTAGAATTAATGTCTTATGTGAGAGACATGTGACTTATGTAGGAACTAATAAGTAAATAATTAACTATTAAGGGCTAAATTGTAATTGGGCTTAATAGGAGAAGTTTCTAGAGCCAACTGCTACTTGATGGGAGTAGTGGTTATAAATGAGGCTTAATACCCACTAACGTGAAATAAGGTCTCCTTCCTGACCAGAAAAGTGTTCTCTCTCACCCATAGCCATCACGAATGGAGAGAGGCAGAAAAGAAAGGCCTAAGGAAGTGAAATCTTATTTCTCTCCTCTTTCAAGAAAATCAAAGTGCACCAGAGAGAAGTTCCTATGGAGAAAGGTACAAGTCTTCCTATGGAGAAAGGTACACATCATTATCTATTGTTGTTTATTGATTGTTTGTGAGAATCATAGGTTTCAAGATCCTGTTGTTTCCTATCATTGATAGTCTAGGAAACCCCTTAAAGATTTACATGTGGTATCAGAGCATGTGTTATGAAATTTATGATTCTCCAAGAATGATTTAATTTCTCCCAATTATGCATGAACCCTAATTATGAGATTTAGGGATAATTTAATTTCTCCCAATTATGCATAAATCCTAATTATAAAATTTAGGAATTTTATTTTTCGTTGCATGTATTGTTTTATTGACGATATTTTATTATTGTTGAATACCAATTTTTGGAGAAAGATTATTTGAAAACTTATGATTATCGGAGAGAAAGCTGCACGGCATGTATATATTAAATTTGGAGAAAGTTTTTACTTCTAATGGTGAAAGAAAGGAAGCGTGCCCATTAACATAAAGATTCAATTTCAATTTTGAAAAACTGCGCCTAGGTTTTCGGTAGGGAAGAATAAGAAATTTTGGAAATTTCTATTTGCAACCTTATGTTTGTTATTTCCAATCCCACTTGATCTTTTTTTTTTCCCGAAAAATTATTGTTGAACGTGATTAAAGAATTGAAAGTTTATGTTCTGTAATTAAATTAATATGAATGTTTTGCAATTATTGGTAGCAATAAATATATGTATATGGTACATATTTGCTTGAACGTGTTTGAATGCAAAAACACAAATAAATGCAAATATTATTTTATGGCCTGGAATGAAATTAATAGAATGACTATGAATTGTTAATAGCAATAAGTATGTGCAGGTCATACATATTTGGTTGGAATTAAATGTATGTTGAATTTGTTAGTCACCAAAGTGGCCAAATTTGTAAGGTTATTTAATTCCAAATTAATGATTATTTCAATTATACTTGGTTGGAATTAAATGTATGTTGAATTTGTTAGTCACCAAAGTGGCCAAATTTATAAGGTTATTTAATTCCAAAATTAATGATTATTTTGATTACTCATAGAATAATGGATGTTAAATTATATGGTTATTGGTTTATGGGTAATTGAAATTCATTGTTATAAGGCATTTATGGATCGCCCAAAGGTTGATTAGTTGTTCTTATAATTAATTAATATAATTGTAGGCGATTTGTGTGTATCATTAGTTTTATTTATATGCCCAAAGGAAATAGATACTACTAATTTGTGCATATTTAATTGCCAAATAATGTTAAAATTTTATTAGCATCATTATGTTTGTATGTTGTGTGTTGGTGTATCACCCAAAGGAGAACATCAATATACATTGACTGTTATCTGAATGAATCATATGTATGACATGTATTTTATGTCTCAAAACACTTATGTGAATTTTATTATGTAATACATGTTTTGAATTCATTGGATTCTTATGTATCATCTGAGCCAATTTTAATGGACTTAACTTCTCTGACTAAAATGAGCAAGTCCAATTTCACCTCGGTGTTTTGGATCATGATCTTGCTATGTTGGAAGAGAAGTTTGTTACTATTATTAATGTTAGTAGAAATGAAGAGAAAGTTCATTATAAAACTTGGGAAACATCTAACAGACTCAGTCTAATGTTGATGAGAATGACTGTTGCTGACAGTATTAAGACAACTCTCCCTAAAATCGAAAGTGCTAAAAAGTTTATGTGATTAGTGGGAGAGCGCTCTCAAACAGATAATAAGTCTGTTGTTGGGACATTAATGAGTATATTGGTCACCATGAAGTTTGATGGCTCACGTACTATGTATGAACATGTCATTGAGATGACAAACATTGCAACAAGACTTAAGACCTTGGGAATATAATGGCTGTGAATGAGAACTTTCTTGTTTAGTTTATTCTAAACTCATTACCGCCTGAGTTTGGCCCGTTCTAAATGAACTATAATACCATAAAGATAAATGGAATGTGCATGAATTGCACAATATGTTAGTTCAGGAAGAAACGAGGCTTAAAAATCAAGGAAGTCACTCAGTCCATTATGAAAGTCACCAAGGGAATCAAGGAGCTGGAAAGAAATTTATGAAGAAGCATGAGAAAGGCAGAGGGTAATTAAAAATCAATACTCTTTGCAAATCTAGAGGAAGGTATCAAAGGGAAATAATTGTCAATTTTGTAGGAAATCAGGACATTTCTAGAAGGATTACCTAAAGTGCGAGTCTTGGTTCGAAAAGAAAAGTGGGCTTAATGCTCATGTATGTTTTGAATCAAACTTAACTAAAGTTTCCCATAATACATGATGGATTAATTCTGGATGTATGACTCATGTTTCTAACATTATGCAGAGATTCCTTACAATCCAAACCATAAACCCAAATGAGAAGTTCATTTTCATGGGGAATAGAGTGAAACTCCAATGTAAGCAGTCGAGACTTATTGTGTAAAACTCGACACTGAACATCATTTAGATTTATTGGAAACTCTTTATGTAACTAGTTTATCTAGTAATTTAGTTTCATTATCTAAACTTGATGTTACTGGATACTCTTTGTGGCATAAACGTTTAGGTCACATTTCTAGAGAAAGGATGGGAAGATTAATAAAGAATGAAATTCTTCCTTATCTAGATTTTATGGATCTAAATATTTGTGTGGGTTGTATTAAGGGAAAACAAGCAAAACATACAAAGAAAAGAGCTACAAGAAGCACTCAGCTTCTTGAAATTGTGCATACTGATATTTGTGGACCTTTTGATTTTAGTTCTTTCGAAAAGGAATGATATTTTATCACCATTATTGATGATTATTCACGTTACGATTATGTCTACTTACTGCCCGAGATTTCTTAGGCAATGGATGCCTTAGAAATTTACTACAATGAAGTAAAAAGGCAATTAGACATAAATGTGAAAATTATTAGATATGATAGAGGTGAAGAGTATTACGGAAGATATGATGAAGTTGGGCAACACCCAGGTCCATTTGCTAAGCCTCTTCAAAAACGTGGCATTTGTGCACAATACACAATGTCCGGTACACCATAACAAAATGGTGTATCAGAAAGGCGTAATAGAACTTTAATGGATATGATTAGGAGTATGTTAATCAATTTGACTTTACCCGTATCTTTGTGGATGTATGCCTTGAAAACTGCTATGTATTTGTTGAATAGGATTCCTAGTAAGACAGTTCCAAAGACACCTTTGAACTGTGGACAAATAGGACACCTAGTGTAAGGCACCTGCATGTTTGGGGTTGCCAGGCAGAAATAAGGATTTATAATCCACAATAAAGAAAATTGGATACAAGAACAATCAGTGGATATTTCATTGGTTATCCAGAAAATCAGCGGGGTATATGTTTTATTGTCCTAATCATAGTATGAGAATTTTTGAAACTGGAAATGCAAGGTTCATTGAAAATGATAAAATCAGTGGGAGTATAGTTCCACAAGAAGTGGAAATTAAAGAAGTTAGAGTGCAAGTCCTTTTAGTTTGTGCCTCTAGAAGTAAGGTGATTGCTTCTTTTAGTTGTTACAAAATTAATGAAGATGAGCAATACAATAATGAACCCATAATGCATAATGAACCTATTATGGAAGAACCACAAGAAGTAGCATTAAAGAGGTCTCAAAGATAAAAGGAGACCAACTATTTCGAATGATTATGTGGTATACCTACATGAAACAGAAACAAACTTAAGCATTAATGATAATGATCCAATTTTGTTTTCACAAGTTGTAAGTTGTGATAGTTCTGAGAAGTGGTTAAATGCCATGAAAGAAGAGATAAATTCCATGGAACATAATGGTGTTTGGGACCTTGTAGAATTACCAAAGGGTTGTAAGAGAGTTGGTTGTAAGTGGATCTTCAAGACTAAACGTGACTCTCATGGCAACCTTGAACATTACAAGGCTAGACTTGTTGCTAAGGGATTTACTCAGAAAGATGACATTGATTATAAAGAGACGTTTTCACCGGTCTCACGAAAGGATTCTTTCAGGATTATCATGGCATTAGTAGCCCATTATGACTTGGAGCTATATCAGATGGATGTGAAAACTGCCTTTCTTAATGGAGATTTAGAGAAGAATGTTTGTATGGACCAACCAATGGGGTTCTCAGTTGAGGGTAAGGAACACATAATGTGCAAACTAGAAATCAATATACAGTCTTAAAGTAAGCTTCTTGCCAATGGTATTTGAGGTTTAATGATGTCATTGTTTCCTTTAGATTTAAGGCAAATACTGTTTATCAGTGTATGTATCTGAAGGTCAGTGGGGGTAAGGTTATTTTTCTAATTCTGTATATTGATGATATCTTGCTTGCAGCTACCGATCTTGGTCTTCTTCATGAGACTAAGAAATTTCTCTCTAGACACTTTGACGTGAAAGATATGGGTGAGATAAGCTATGTGATAGGGATAGAAATATTCCATAATAGATCACCAGGATTGTTAGGCTTATCTCAAAAAGTATATATATTGATAAAGTGCTAGAGAGATTCAAGATGGAAAGGTGTTTAACATTACCTGTTCTAATTTAGAAAGAAGACAAATTTGGTCTCGCACAATGTCCTAGAAATGATATGGAACGAAAATAAATGAAAGCTATTTTGTATGCATCAGTTGTTGTTGCATCTGAAAGCTGAATTTGTAGTATGTTTTGAGGCTACAATTCAGATTAATTGGTTGCGAAACTTTAATTCAGGGCTTGGAATTGTCGACAGTATCGCTTGGCCACTAAAGATGTATTGTGATAACTCCGCAGCAATATTTTTGTAAGAACGACAAGTACTCTAAGGGTGCTAAGCATATGAAATTGAAGTACTTTGTCGTGAAGGAAGATGTTCAGAAACAAAGAGTGTCAATAAAATAAATTAGCACAAACCTTATGATGATTGACCCTTTGAATAAGGGATTACCGCCCAAGACATTATAGAACATGTTGAAAGTATGGGCATTATTGTTATTGATGATCATTAAGTGTAATTTATCTTATGCATTTTTAGTGACACTCTGAGCTCAATTATAATATGTTTCTGATTACCTGTTCTCTATGTTTGCATGCATGTTTGTGTTAGAGTAATGTTAACAGGTTTTGTCTTGAATGAAGACATTATGTTTGATCAATTATGTACTCCTAACTAATGGTCATATTAAGGAGAAGACTAATTTGTAGTACATGGAAGGGACTATATCGATTAGATGATGTACAACCGCCATGACTCGAATTGGTTCATATTCTTAATCATGAAATTATGATGTACCCAATGTACATAACAATTTAGTCATTTTTAATGCGCATTATGTTAGTTAATCTATTCATTTATTTAGTCCATAATGTTTATTAATGTCACATGAGCCAAGTGGGAGAATGTTAGAATTAATGTCTCATGTGAGAGGCATGTGACTTATGTAGGGACTAATAAGTAAATAATTAACGATTAAGGGCTAAATTGTAATTGGGCTTAAAAGGAGAAGTTTATAGAGCTAACTGTTACTTGATGGGAGTAGTAGTTATAAAAGGGGCTTAATACCCACTAACGTGAAATAAGGTCTCCTTCCTGACCAGAAAAGTGTTTTCTCTCACCCATAGCCATCACGAACGGAGAGAGGCAGAAAAGAAAGGCCTAAGGAAGTGAAATCTTATTTCTCTCCTCTTTCAAGGAAATCAAAGTGCACCGGAGAGAAGTTCCTATGGAGAAAGGTACAAGTCTTCCTATGGAGAAAGGTACACATCATTATCTATTGTTGTTTATTGATTGTTTGTGAGAATCATAGGTTTCAAGATCCTGTTGTTTCCTATCATTGATAGTCTAGGAAACCCCTTAAAGATTTACAAACCATACTTCTCTGCAACCTCAACACATACTTGTATTGGAGATGGCAATGCCATGGTTGCAAGTGGTGGGATCTCTCTTGAGGTGTGCTTTTCCCTTTTGGTTGCTTTTCAATATTAACATGATATCCTTTGACATTAGTCTTTTATCATTCACATCCTCACCATAAATTTTTTAGGATATGGAGTTTGTACAATTTCACCCAACAGTTATTATATGGAGCAGGTTGCCTTATCATAGAAGGTGTGTAGTTCAAGTTTTATTTGCTACTTTTACATGCCTTTTTTTCACTTTACAAGCTCCTTGTCCAATTAAATTGGAATGTGGTGCTTTTCATTTTCTGATTTTTATTTTTGGAATCTTTAGGATCTCGTGGTGAAGGTAGAATTCTCAGGAATAGTGAGGGTGCTACTTCCTAAGAACTAATTTCTATTAAAACTAAATGCATTTAACATGTGATGAAGGAGGGAACTTGTTCAACATATGATACATGAATTGCACCTAATTCTAACATTGTTTACGTGTATTGATTACTTGATGAATTAGTGCTTTGTGCTTACTTGATGAATTACGTGTATTGTTTTGACAACAAAAATATCAATATGGTCATTTCAAAGTTATATCCTAGAGTAATTATCTAATATTATTCTATGAATAACAAAGAATACAAAATTATAATTTAATGTCATGTTGTTATGCTGGTGGTTACCATTAAAGGTGATGTATGTCGTTGTGTTCCGTACACAAGAAACATTAGAAGAAGGTAATATAAAATATTTTCATTTAATGTTTTTTTTAGATTATGGTCTAATTAACTAGGCTTCCATGCAGTGATATCTCTGCTGGTATGAACTGGACTATGGAAATATAATTTGAACAAAAAAAAACTACAACTACCACGCAAAGATGGTTGGTTTGAAGCTAAGGTATGATTAAATGGAATTGGGGATGGGGTGTGTGAAGAAATTTTGGATTTAGATTAATGAGTCTTTTTTTGTTTTTTTTTTAAATTATATGGGAATAGAAAAATCTAAAATGTTCATTGTAAGTATCAAGAATCAATAGTCTTAAAAGGTTAAAGAACTTAAATGTGTGGATATTATGCTAATCTAATCTCTTTTAAATAGGGAATATATGTACCCAATTTGAAATTGACAGCAAAATACTTATAGTTTGAGATAGTTTCAACAACATGCTCAAACATTTGTGAAGACACCCTTCTTTGGAGCTGTCTCATATCTAACAGTTGTTGTTACTCTATTCTGCATAGTGTTTGCTTGGTTTGGGCAGTTTATCGTCGTGCATCGTTTGCTTGGATTGGTTAGGATATCCTTGTAAGAAAAGTTGTTACTTTTGCTTAGAAAATAAATCTATTAATTTTACTATATCTTTTGGTTATTTTTTTCTTCCTTTACATTTTCTAATGTTTATTATTTTCTATCCCTTTGGATTGGACTGGACGACATTTCTGATTAAAGTACAAAAAATTGTGATACAATCATAAGAAATCCACTTGCAGCATGACTTCGATTTTTCTTCCCAACATTCAAACATCATTGATATAAAACTGAAAATTTTCTTAAACTAGCATGAAATCTAATACTCATCCTCTGGTTGAAATTAAAAGAGAAAAATATGTTTTTGATTCATCTTTCAACTTAAGAAAATATGTGAATTTAGTCCATCTTTCAACTTTGTAAAGTAAAAAATTGTCACTAAATGTTAAGTTTAAACATGAAGAGAGACTACTTTCACATATTTTTAAAAGTTACAGGATTAAATTCACCAATATGAAAGTACAGGGATAAAACCAAGTTTGACTGAAAATATAAGAATTAAAAACACTTATTTTCCTTAAAACAATGACATTTGTAGCAAAGGTAAGGATTATTTGTGTTTAAAATCTAGTTTGTGTGACTTTGCCTTTTGGATGGTTGTAGTCAATTTAAATAAGCATGAATGTATGTGCAAATATGTTTGGGTACCTGTACTCAATTTCGTCAATTTTTTTTTTATTATTTTAAAAAAAAAAGACATTCTAAGACGTTTCTTTGAAAAACAGTCTTAGAAAGTAGACTCTCTAAGATAGTTTTTGAAAAAAATCGTATTTGAATCTTCAATTTTTTATTTTTTTTAAAAAAGACATTCTAAAATGGTTTTAGAATTCTAAAATTTTTTTAATTAAAAAAACATTTTAAGACAGTTTTAAGACAAAACCGTCTTAGAAATTGTACCTTTGAAAGCCGTTGTGGAATGTCAAGACTTTTCACGATGGTGGCTTCAACGATGGTTAAAAACTGTCATAAAAAATTCCCTTAGAATCATCGTAAATAACACTTTTTTAGTTGTGTAAGTTCAAATTTTCTTTATTGATAGAAAAAAAAAACCTTCTGATCAAATACTAATGATCCCCCATGATATTCATTTCAACATGTTTAAAACCCCAATTATTAGTTGCAATCAAAATCTCACCATAAGCTTTCACAAAGCCTTGAATCTACTGAAGATAATTAATTTCTTTAATGGTAGCAAAGCCTCCTCCATCATAAGGAATAAAAGATCAAATACACCAACATTGACCAACCTATCACTTTCTTATATGGCTTCCAAAATTTGAACAATGTTTTCCTCAACCCCATGCTTAAGGTGACTACCAATTCTTTTCTTATAACCCTGATCTTTTTAGCGATGGCAATCTTGTCCCTATTTAGCATGTACATGTGTCATATTCATATCTAGCATTTTGATAATGGTTCCAAACTAATTCTCTATTTTTGGTGCTATTGACAACTTCATTCTTGTAATTGTGAACTTATATATACATATTAATTAGACGAATTTATGAATGGATTAGTATAAAAAGATCTCCAATGAATTTATTATGAAGCCACATGTTTTTATAATTTTATTAGACAAAAATTAAATGAAAATAGTAAAAGAAAAACAAATTTGATGAAAATCAAGCATGCACTTGTGTTACAATTTTTGTTTGTTAAATACGTCCAATGAATTTGTATCATGAAGTACTTTTCACATGAAATATTTGGAAAGTATTTAATATATCTCATGTCACAAAAACATCAAATACATATTTCATTTGCTTTTCTTTTAAAAAAAACTAATTAGAAATAAATGATAAATGTATTAATTACTTGACCAGTTGGAATTACTTATATCTAATGTTCACCTTGTTCAAGATGTAACACTAAAATAACAAATCTATGATGTTACAAACAACAAAACAAAACATAGGTCGGTACCAAATGTGCACTACAAAAAAAAACATTTTTCCCACAACCAAAATTTGTTGGAAACGTTAAAAACCCGTCACTAACTGTAAATTTCCGACTAACAAAAATCCGTCGGAAAAATGGTCGTAGGAAATTTTAACCGACGGATTTTTTGTTATCCATCGGAAATTTCCGACAAAAAATCCGTCGAAAAAAGTCCATGGAAAATTTCCAACAGAAAATGTCCATCGGAGTTTTCCCACGGATTATTTCCGACGGATTTTCTTTTCTATCGGAAATTTCCGACGAATTTTTCGATAGATTTTTCCATCAGAAATTTCCGATGGATTTTCCGATAGATTTTTCCATCGGAAATTTCCCATGAATTATTTCTTACGGATTTTTTTGTCGTAAATTTTTTATGGAAAATCCTTTGGAAAATTTAATTTTATAAATAATTTATTATTTCAATTGTTTTTTTAATCATTTATGATTGACAATTTGGCAGTTATGTTATGAATTTTATTATTTATCGTAAAAATTTGAATTTAATACATACTTATAATTAAGAAATAATAAAATTGATAAATCCAAAACATAAACAAATAAATCATTAAGTTAAATTGAAAACAAATGTAAAAGATAAACAATGCAAGACTTCAATGTCAATTGTCAATAGTAATTGTGTTGCTTAGTCAGTTATCAATGTAGTCATCAGGAGAGTGTCTCTGTTAGTCATCATGTTCGTGTTGGTCATCTGTTTGCTGGTCATCTACATGGTGTTGGTGTTGATCCTGATGCTGCTGGTGAGGTTGTTGTTGTTGATGAATAATGTTCCATACTTCAGGAGGTAAGAACTGAAGGACAACTGATTGAAAAACACACATCTTCTTTGATTGACGCAGCTCCTCCCTAAGTCAGTTAATCTCTGCAGCATCTTTAGGAAGATCCTTGTGTATGCTGCATGAAGATGTCATTTCCACATTTGTAAGTATGAACAAGGTCTCCAGCACCATAAAGGCGTCCTTTACGCTTTGATCCCACAGTCACAACCCAACATCGACTCCTAAGTCTTTGTTCTTCAACAGGGTCTAAAGGAGTGAGTTGTGATTCACCAACACTTGATGCAGCATCAGACCTAGCTTGAGATAGTCTAGCCTCAAATTCTTCCTGTAATTCATAAACAATTATTATTTCTTCCTGTAATTCATAAAGAGATATTACTTCATAAATATAATAAACATTTTAAAGAATAAAAAAAGATGCAAGATAATGGTCTCACATGTGTTTGTCTAGATCTAACATAGACAAATTAACCAGTATCCTTTCGTAAATAAGTTTGTTGAAAGACCTCATTTACATATACAGATCAACCAAGCTCCTTTGACTATTAACAAACATTATAAAATAAACATTAAGTGATAAATTAAAAAAGTATAAACAACTATGTATTATTATTTTAATGTGTATACCAATCGAATGGCGTGATCCTGCAAGCTGATAGAATCACCTGTGTGCATACCCCCACCTTTTCAGATGCCTTTTTTTTCTTGTGCGCACTTGGAACGATACTCAGGTGCATTCCAATGTGATAACAGATCATTCCAAACATGATCTCCAATCCAATATGGCCTTATATTTTCATTTCGGGCATCCCTAAACACCTTAGAAAGTCTATGAGAGGCTTTCGAGTTAAAAGCTATTTTGATTTCATTCTCTTCCTCAAGTCTCCAGACCAATTTTCTCTAAAGTATAACAAAGTTATAAAATGGTACACAATTAGAAAATTATGAATTTCACAATTTCAGATAAAATAAAAAAATAACATTACTATACATTTCAACCTTTGAACTAATTCATTAACACAAGAATAATTTACCTTAAAACATTGGGAAAAAGTTCCTAATGATCTTTTGGAATCGCTCCCCATGTAGGCCAAGGCTGACCAAATTGTTGCCTAATGGACAAAGTGACAGTCTTTGCCGCAACCTTAGATGGATGAAACCTAAATATAAAAAATAATTAATCAAAATAGTAAAAGATCATATGATCTATCATATATAATGATAATTATATAAATTTTGTAATACTTACGCTCCATTGGTTAGCGTAACCGTAGGGCGATCATTAAGGGGGGGGGGGTCTTCCATCACCAAATTTGTAGCATCTTCATCCGTAGGCATGTTGGCTACAAATGGGGATGGGGAAGGTGTGGATGTAAGTACCGAGGATGGTCCACGTGCTTCCACCAATGATGGAAATGGTGTGAATGCAAGTATCGGGGACAGTCCACGTGCATTAACATCAGATGGAGATTGTCTAGCTTCAGTCGGAGGTGGAGATGGTGTAGGTGCAACATCAGGAGGCCTAACTGGCATAGACACAGAAGATGGGGATGTGGTAGATGATAGTAGACTACCTCGACGCAGTAATAGTCTAACCACATATCATCTTTTCTTCGCAGTTGTCCTTTTCCCACTGGAGTGATGTGACGGGGGTCGGGGAGGGTCAGCACCACCTGATGACATATCTATATATACAAAAATAATATAATAACATAAACACTCAAACAGAATATTGGGGTAAATGAAAATTAGATAACTAACAAACTTTCATATCACAACAAAAATAAAATACACCAACAAAGTTTTGAAGTATTAGAAGAAAACAAACATGTCACTAATAACAAATATTATAACTGACTAACAAACATCAATGTCTAATCCTCTTCAGAATTATAAACTTCAAAGTCATCTTCTAATTCTCCTTCATTGTCTTCTGATTCCCCTTCATTTGTCAACAAATTAGGAATGTCTACTTCTTCAACACCACCTCTTAAATCTTGCAATCCAGAAATACTTTCAACTTCAATGACTTTGTTGACATGTGACATTTCCTCAACTTGGTAAGGCACATCATCTTGTACATGATTTGATTCTATGTAACCCCTTTGCTTTGTTTTAATCAACACACCAACCACGCTTGTCCCTTCTTGTTGTTGGATATGGCATATAATACACTTGCCTTACACTATGTGCACTAATGAATGGGTCAAACAAATTATAACTTCTATCCATTCGAATTTCTACCGTGCCATATTTAGGATCAACTCTTGTTCCTCTACTCGTTGGATCAAACCAATGACGATAAAATAATACTACTCGCTTAGGATAGCTCGTAGTATTATACTCTAACTCATATATATGTTGAATGACCCCATAAAAATCATATGTGTCTTCTTCTATAAGGCCTTTTACGTGAACCCCACTATTTATTGTTTGCTTCCCAGAAGTCCATGCTTGGGTATGGAATTTGTACCCATTGACAAAGTATGTGTGTCATTCTTTAACGTAACTCATCGAACCATACGGTAAATCCTTTAAATGTTGGTTTCTCACATTTGTGGCCACTAAATAAAATCTATCTTTTGAGTCAGTTTGCTATGTTATTGATAGGTTTTGATAAGTATTCAACACATCTTCTAAGTTTTTGTTTGGTTTACAAGAATATTTTTGTTTCATCCTTTCAGAACCACTTGCTCTTGCTATATTTATCAAACATCACTAGGACATAGCTTAGCCTGGCAAAAAAGTTGAATACAATTGCTCAGATTTTGTGATTTTGTCTGTTCACGAGCAAATGCAATTTTGTTTATGGAGAAATCCTTACACACGTAAGGGGAATAAATAGCCATCGAGAAGTAGAAAGAGAGGAGAAATAAGCTATTAATATTATTGCTAATGTCACTGATATTATAAAGCTAAGTGAGATAAAAACAAATAAAGAATATTAATGAAGTATTTGTGTTGTTTGGGCGGATTTCCAAAAACCAGTCCAGGACCTTAATTCAATTGGCCACCAAAAAAATTTCAAATGGAAAACAAAATAATGAATAGTTGGAGAGAAAATAAGGTGTTACTTATTGACACATTCAGAGGTAGACACAAGGTAAGTGGGTCTAATATTATCCAACAATGATGCAGACAAAGAAAATGAGGTAAATGACCAAAGTAGAACAAGAATGTAGTCATTCTATAGTTATACTCAATCAGTAGACACAATGTGACCAACAAACATCATATAAAACAGACATCAATTACAGTATAATGAAAAAAACAAAACCCATAGCACAGAAGATGATGAGAACCACCAACAATTGGGTCTGGATTTTCTTCAAACATCATACGAGCATTTTCAATTTGTCAACTTTAAAATACAACTTTATAATCCCTACTTCATAAATCTTCATATCAACATAATGAACTTGTCATTCTTGTTTTCCTTGTGGAGGATTATCATTTTTAATTGAAGAATTGAAGGTTTCTTTCACTCAAAAAAGCAATAATCACATATTGTGAGAGGCGAATGCAACACGCGAATGAGCCAAACAGAATGCGAGAGCGGACACACGAATGATACCTGTGAGAGGTGAATTGACACAGAACGTCGGAACGACACCGTTAGAGGTCGTGAAGGTGACTTTTCCTCGACACAGACGAGTGTCACTGCAATAGAGGGAAAACCAACAACAATTACGGTCAGGGGGAGAAGAATGCGAAATTGAAATTACAAACCAAATACGAAAATCAACAATGAAATGCTTCTTAGTTGGTCTTCATGAAAGGCACAAATGGGGGACGAGCGGGAGAAGAAAGCAAAAAAATGAAACACTGAAACAGCTAGGGTTCTCGTGCTTTGTTATCAAATTTTTAGTTTCTGACGGATCTCTATTCCATCGGAATAATCCTTCGAAAATATTAATTTTTTGACGAAAAAATTGACCGTCAATAAGATCTATCGATTTTCTAAACATTTCCAACGGAAATTTTTCCTTCAGTAAATTTCGTGGTAAAATAAAAATTTTTGAAGGAATATTTTCCATGGGAAATATTCTGTCAGAAATAATGATTTTTCTTGGAGTGGCGGAAAATAGAATCAAAATATACCTCCAGTCATTGTCATGAAAGAGTTGTTTTGTTTGGGTTCTTCCAAGCTTTCACTTTCTCTGTAGATGGTGTATCAGACGAAAATGAAAGATATGAGCTCAAGGACCAAACACATGCGTAATATTAACACAAGTCATATTAGATTCATAACATACTAATGAGATTGATTTACCTTTCTTTTCAAGTCATTTTTGAAATCTAAGGCAATTCTTCTTCATGTGTCCCTTCTTTTTACAAAAGAAACACTTTGTCACCTTCTTAATATCAGTTTGAGGTGGTATTCTACCATTCCCCTTCTTATTAGCTTGATACTTAGTAGCTTTGTCCTTCCCACAAGCAGTTGCCAGCAATGCACTCTCACTCATCTCCATTACAAGCTTTTTTTCTTCTTGAACACACAAGATCATTAATTCATTAATAGACCATTTGTCCTTATGTGTGTTGTAGAAAATCTTAAACGACCCCTATTCCAATGGAAAGGTGTTTAGAATGAAGTGCATCAGGAAGGACTCTGACATATCAACCTCCAGTTTCTTAAGTTGAGTTGAAATATTTCACATTTTCATTTTTACTCACACACATCTTTCACACTAGTGAGCCAGAGAAAGGAGAACTTCATGATAAGGGTACTTACTAAAGCCTTAACTGAGTGATGAACTGATCATCAATAGCCTTAAGCAAGTCTCAGACCTTTTTATGCTAGTCGACAGAACCACATATCCTAGCCGAGATTTTGGTCTTAATGAACATCACACTGAGCCAGTTGGATCACTCTCACTGCTCATATAGCGCAACAACAGTTGGGCTACTTTCATTAGTGATTGCAAGTGATTTGTCTTTCCTTATAGCATAATCTATATCCATCCACCCTAATTGTAGAAGAATTTTCTCCTTCCATATCTTATAGTTATCTCCTTTGAGTTGAGGAACATCACATTGAATATAAAAAACATCAACAATTTGAGAAGCTGCAAAAATCCAAAGGCTTACGTCAAAATTTGAGGCATATTAATCTTATTTGTAAGTTTTACAATGTAAACATACTAGAAACTTGAATCTTATGACATAAAAATTGTTTGTGGGTTAAATTTTTAATCCAATAAGATACAATTAGACTTTATGATAGAATAATCAAATTACATATTCAAGTTCAAGCTTTACGGGTCCAACATGAAAATAATTCGATTTTCTATTGCAAATATTTACTTTATGATAAAACAACCAAATTATAAATCACCTCATGATCCCTGTGGGTAAACCATGAAAAATAATATGATATTTTATCTAAATTAACCATACAAATATAATAAAAATTCCTATGGGATAAAATTCAATATATAAAGTACAATTAATCATAATATTATGCTTAATTCCTTATATGATCTTTAAACAACTCAATATATAATTTTAATCAAATTATAGATGTTGTGGCTAATCCATAGTTAATCAAAATTATAAAGATCACTTAGACATAAAATTTAATCATGTGAAAATAAATTATTTAAAGCACGTCAAGATCAAGATATAATACAATGATGAATAAAATTCTCATATACAATTGCATAATTGAAATATAATATTATGCATTTGATTATATATATATATATATATATATATATATATATATATATATATATATATATATGCTCAAAATAAACATTTCTAGAATGTATTCATGCATAAAACAAATCAAAACTGCACAAATTACAAAAGTAAACAGAATCGTATAAGCATATAAGATACGGGAAATGAATAAATAGGAAAGAACCTTAAACGGCCCAATGACTCACATGACATCCCTTAAACTAAAGGTCACTAGTTCTAGACCCAGACAGTGCCGACATGGTCTGTTTACCCTTCTTTTTTTAAGCGAATAGAAAATAATTGTTCATCGTCTTCAACCTCTAGAAGGTCAATCAACCCACATACAGACCCGATCGATTTTCACTCATTTAGGTACCGTTTTACACGATTCAAAACCCAAAAAATAAAGAAATCAATTAAAATAAAGATTATTTCTAATCTTATTTGTAACAAACAAGGCTCTAAACACCAACAATACTGAAAATCAAAAATGAACATGGCAGAGGTAACTGAGACTCTGATACCAACTGAAAGACTAAAATAACAAACCTGTGATATTACAAACAACAAAACTAAACATAAGTCAATAAGAAATGTAGAAAACAAAATCAAAATATACCTTCAATCATTGTCATGAAAGAGCTACTTTGTTTTAGTTCTTTCAAACTCTCACTCTCTTTGTAGATGGTATATCAAACGAAATGAAAGATATGGGTTCAGGGATCAAACACATGTGCTATATATAGATATTATACCATCATGAATGCATTTAGTAGTCATTATCACCCATTGATGTCATTGAATATTTGATCTTTCAACTCCAAAACTGAAGAAGCACTTTAGTCAAAGATGACTTTCCAAGTCTAAAACATACATACCACTAATAAGGAATTAATCGCAACTTATAATAATAAAAACTTATTACATAGGATTCTCGAGATTTCATCATGGAAATGGGGAGGCATGAGTTCTCCTTTTTTTCCTAGTAGCTTCTGTTTATAAAGTCTTCTGCTCCTCTCCTGGTCCCGATTTACACAATCTAGATAATTTGCTCAACACATTTTGGAAGTCTATATGTCCCCACTGGCGTACTATGTTTGATTGAGGATGGGCAAATTTACTCTCTCATTTTAATAAATTCACATTATTTTTTTAAAATTATATTTTGCACTCTTAATTTTATGTATTTCAACTCTTTGACATATTTTTCATATGATGATAAATAAATATACATACTTATTTTAATAAAGTCTTACATATTTATCTTAAAATTTTATATTTTACACCTTTTTATATGTTTGAACCCCTTTCTCATTTTTATGCATTAAAATTATTTTCAAAATAACTTTTCCTCACTCACCTCGGGTCTTAATTAGATCCATCATCACTTCATCTCCCTCAAATTCTGGTTTTTTCCTGGAAGGCTGCTCCTTGGACGTTTGCCAACCCGTGATGCATTGATGCGGGGGGGGATCGTGGATTCAGGTGGTGAAACGATCTCTCATTTATTTTTAAGTTGTAAATTTTCTATCAATTATGTAATGCAATTTATAAGTGGTTGGGTGTTTGCTATGGTGCAGCATTATGATCTTCAGCAACATTACGTGCAGCCTGGATTTCTATTTGGTGGAAGAAAAATGGTACATGACGAGCAGTATCCCTATCACCCATTGAACACCTTGAGAGCAAAAAAAAATATAGACTTAATAGGATTTATAATGTGATGAGAAAAAAGAAATAAAAAATATTGATAGTGTTTAAATTAACAGAATGCATTTGGCTAAGAAAAAGGTCATTTTTCAAAATCAGGCTGCTCATTTCTCTTCAGTTCTGTTGCATATTTAGGGAATCTCGTGGACATGGATTAGATATAAGAATCCTTTTGCTAGTGGTGTTGCTTTTGCCAATTGGTGTAATAGTCCATATCCTATGGACTGCAGATGGTCTGTTAGGACTTTTTTGGCTTTCCTTATCTTTGTCGTGCAATCTGTTTTGAGTCACACATTGTGGCCTTTTATTTATAATAATTCATGGTTTTGCCTTTAAAAAAAGAGATATATGCATGATTGTTAAATAAAATAAATCTTGTGTATTCAAATATATTACAAATTATTACGATTGCCATTCATTTACATACTCGAGATATATATAGTTTAATTTCGTTAAAGTTGATCAACACATGTATGAGAGCAGATTTCATCCTGCATTACGTAACCAATGATTACTAAGAACTAGGGTAAGTTGGTGGGATACTTTTACTTTCTCTTTCAACATATCGTTCACAAATAAAACAAACGAAATGGTGAAAGCTGAAATCAGAAATTGAGTCCACATTTCTGTACATAAAATAGACGGTGCTAAATGTTAAAATGAAAATTTAAAACATTATCACAAACATCACGATTGTCGATTTCCATCAATTCGTACATATATTAGTTTATGCTGTGTAACTTGTAATAAGAAGTTAATATGGATCACTTCCAGGAGGTCATTTTTTTCTTTTTAAACATCAAAACTTTTGCAAGTTAATTTTTTTTTTTTACAAATGTTAACAAGTGTCCTAAGAATACTAATTAAGGACTATTTAAGAATATAAAAAAATTATTAGAAGACTACAAATTACGTTTCCCAAATTTTTTCTTTTTGTGTTTTTCTATGATTTACACATTGTTTTCTTTTAATTCCTTAATCAAGGTTAGT
Organism: Glycine max; assembly: GCF_000004515.6. NCBI lineage: Eukaryota > Viridiplantae > Streptophyta > Magnoliopsida > Fabales > Fabaceae > Glycine > Glycine max. The sequence continues at coordinate 45,678,821 of NC_038251.2, read as the reverse complement.
TTAGGGTTAGTTTTGTACGTGGAGCCCTGCTGAAAATGGAGTAATACAAAATATTGAAAGGAAATACAAATATTATTTAAACCAAAAATAGAGAATTAGTTCTATTCTTGGAATAATACATACAAATCAATTTACAACGGCAATGCTGAGAAGATTATTGAGGCAAATGAACTGCATATATTCTAATACAATGCACAAGAGTACGATAGGATTTCTACAGAAACCCCGTTGATGTTTTAGAACAAACGTAGCTATATTGGAAATAGAATGGGATAACGTTCTAAGTACAATAATTTTATAGGACACGGCCAAATCATCTTATGGAGTTGAAATTGTAGGAATTGTATTGTGAATTGGAAAATGTAGAAGACCGTGCTTTATCAGATTTGGGTGAAGTTTAGGAATAGGTTTTCTGAAGAAAGTCTCTGGCTTAAAAAATGACTTTGGCTTAAGGGATAGGTTTAACAATTGGAAATGGTTTAGGTATGGGTTTAAAAACTGGAATAGGAATAGGTTTAACAATAGGAACAGGCTTTGGTATAGGCTTAAAAAAAGGAATTGGTGTTGGTACTGGCTTAAAAATTGGAATTGGCTTATAAATGGGAACTGGTTTCGGTACTGGCTTAAAAATGGGAATTGGCTTATAAATGGGAACTGGTTTCGGTATTGGCTTAAAAATGGGAATTGGCTTATAAATGGGAACTGGCTTTGGTATAGGCTTATACACGGGAACTGGCTTTGGAATAGGCTTGTACACTGGTTTTGGAATAGGCTTATACACTGGAACTGGCTTTGGAATAGGCTTATACACTGGAACTGGCTTTGGAATAGGCTTATACACTGGCTTCGGAATAGGCTTGTACACTGGCTTTGGAATAGGCTTATACACTGGAACTGGAACTGGCTTTGGTATAGGCTTGTACACTGGAACTGGCTTTGGAATAGGCTTATACACTGGCTTCGGAATAGGCTTGTACACTGGCTTTGGAATAGGCTTATACACTGGAACTGGAACTGGCTTTGGTATAGGCTTGTACACTGGAACTGGCTTTGGAATAGGCTTATACACTGGCTTTGGAATAGGCTTGTACACTGGAACTGGAACTGGCTTTGGTATAGGTTTATACACTGGAAATGGCTTTGGTACAGGTTTATATACTGGAATTGGAATATGTTTCTTGAATATTGGTTTATGATGAAAAAATCCGAATTTTGCTTCTTCATCATGCCCATTTAGGTTTGTCTTTGGCAGCTCTTCATTCCCTAATAAGAAATGCAAAAGAACATAATATGAACACACATATTATTTATAAAATAATAAATTTAAATTTCATATAGATGGATGGAATTACAGAGTATAGAAACTTTTTATTATTTGGTAAGTATATGAATAAAAACTAGCATGAATAGAATTTTTTGTGCATTTTATGTGTATATTTAAATTTAAGTAAAATTTATATAAAAAATAAAGTAAATAGAATATTAGATATTTTATTGTTAATAATAAAATTCTATTTTATTGGATTGGAATAAAATTTAAATTAAAAGACTCTTAAAATTAAAGAGGGAATTTTAGAAATAAATTAAAGTTATATATGTTTTAAGTTTCTCTCATATGTGAGTCTTTTTTTTTTAGTCCTTCAAATTTAAAGTTATTTATTTTAGTTCTAAAATTCGCAAAATATTTTTTTATCCTTCTACAAGGTGTGAGTCATACAGGAAATAAGATATTCATAATTTTTTAATTTTTTACCATTGTGATTTGATTTTCTTTTATATTTTAAAGTATGATGTGCTGGTGATATGAAATTAGAAAAATCAAGTCAATAAACAAATTAAAGTAATTTCTAAAGTGATTCATGGATTTTTAATTTTTTTACTGACTTAATTATAACAATTTTTAACCACTAGAAATGTACTTTAAAATGTAAAGTACGTAAAATATCAAATTTTAGCTGTCAAAAATTATCACAAATTATAAATTTTTTATTCCATGTTTGACTCGTACCATGTAAAAGAATTAAAAATAATATTTTTTAAATTTCAATAATTAAAAAAATAACTTTAAATTTGGAAGTCTACAAAGAAAATAATTCAACTTTAAAGGATTAAAAATATATTTAACTTAATAAATTATTTAAATTAAGAAAAATCATTGGTATTAATATAGTAAGTCAAAATCCAAATTTTAAAATTTAAATTTAATTTATGATTAATTAATATTACGATAATTTTAAAATTTAATTAGTTTATCATTTAATAATAATGTTTCAATAATGTTACGAAATACTTGTTAAGAAATCAAGTATGCAGAAACCAACTTGATTCTAATTATAGCCAGTTGCAGATGAGTGGCCACTATTTCTATGGAAGCCAGATATAATTAACACACCAATTTTTTGCTATAAATCATATACTAGAGAAAGAGATAAAAATTAGAGAGAAGGAAGTATCATATATAAGTTAGAAAATGTTACATGAACACCTTACCACCGATTGAACACAGAGATAAAGATAAATAGATAAATTTTAAGATGTGATAAGATGAGAGATTAACAAATAAAAGGTATTGATGAAGTGTTTAAAATAATAAAATTATTGTATATCATTACTCATATATATAATGGTAGAGAGAAAGTAGATATGTGTAAATTATTATAAAAATTACATATGAACAACATTTATCGATGGTCAAATGCATGTTGGTGCAAACATAAATGATTGAATTGAACGTTCATCACAATAATATCAGTCAAAGACTATAACTATCTAGTCACTAACAAAAAAAAAAAGACTATGTATGTCCAGGAAGTATTTACAATGCATGTGAAGTATATAAAACTAACTAACTCATTATATAATAATTTACAATTAAATAAGAATATTAAATTATTTATGTATATCACATTTTCTCTCAATAAATTTATGTCTTAATGTAAAACATTTCATTTTAGAGATAAAGTAAGTAATTTTAATTATTAATATGAGAATAACAATGTTATATATACTTACTTTATATTTTTTTATATGGAAACAATATAAAATTATTTTACATTGTTATATTTAATAGTTTAAAATATAAATGCATTCAATGGTTCAATTTCAATAGTTACCATATAAAAAAAATAGAAGGACCAGTAAAAGAGTATAGTAGAAGAATTTAAAATTACTCATATATCAATATTGCACAACAAATCATAAATTTTGTTAAAATATTAACTATTAACTTTCTTATCATTACTGGTCAACTTTAGAGGAGTGAAAATTAAGCATAAACCATGCACAAACCTGAAACTTGAGTTGTTGCTGCAGCAGTAGAAGTAGCATAACAGAAGGTGATAACAAGCAACAAGGGAACCCCAAAGCGCAAAAGTGCGCTTTGCAGAGATGAAGGCTTTCTCATTGAGAAAACAGCTAGGCCACACCAATGAAAGCTGAAAAGGGAAAATGTCTGAAAGCTTGAGTTAATCTTGCCCCATACTTGCATTATTTATAATACCTAGCTTCGGTTGAACTGTGCATTAAATGATTATTATTATTATTATTATTATTATTATTATTATTATTATTATTATTATTATTATTATTATTATTATTATTATTATTATTATTATTATAAACAAGTGCATTACGTGATTGTCCTTCATTAATTTTTGTGAATATGCTATACTATGAGATTTTAGATATAGTTAGGGAGCATTATGGGTAGTTGGGAATGTGTTCAGAGATAAGTAGCGTTTAACACCGATTTTGTAGCTGAGGATGCATGCGTGTGTTCTAATAAATGAGCCTGCCAAGTTAGGTTTCTTTTTCCATTTTGGGGTGTTATAGGAATATTGCATAGAACTAGGGAAGGTTCACACACTTTAAAGTGGCATGCCAAATATCATTAATTTAATTTATTAATTAAGCTTGATTATGTAAAGATTCTAAAATGAAAGGTGAACTACATCGATAAATGTCTTTTCTTGGCAATGAAATGGAGGACAATATATATACATGACTGATAAATATCATTTCTTTGCAATTAATGAATTAATGGAATTGGACACAGAACTACTTGAAATAATAATAATATGGTGCATATATGTACAAGAGTAAGTGTTGAAAAACTTATTTCACTTAATAATTTATTTCACTAAAAGGGAAATGATAAAAGGTACGAAATATATTGCACAGATTGGTACAAATAGCACATATTAGAATTTTATTTTAAAAAAAAAACTTTTCTCTGCTCAGTTCACTTCCTGAATAAGTATTTTGTATCCTTTTTTCCGCTAAATTTGTTTTTTCGTGTTAAGATTGTTCATGCTATTTATTATTACTGTTAATAAAAATAAACACTGAATTAGGTGATAATTAAAGATAAGAACATTCATAAATATATGATCTTTAACTAATATTTATATTCGTATTTTAAAAATTAAACTACATATAATGTCAATTACCAATAAAAGGTACATATAATATTGATGAAGTATTAACAAATTTGTAAGTTAATTATTTAGTGAAATAAGTTTAACACTTAAACTTAAACTATGTAGATCCACACACATAAATATAGAGGCATGTTTAATAAGGATGTGAGAGTTAATTAAGAAGAGTACTTAATGACGAAATCATATACGAACGATCAAGCTAGATTATTTTATATAAATTTAATTTTGCTCATTCATTTTAATCTTAGGACTAAATGCATGTATATTTGGATCTGTGTTTAATTTCACACAATGGATCTGCTTCTAGCCAGATGCTTCTACCTTTTCTTTTTCTTTCTTAGTGTCTGCATTTATGTATTTGAGGTGAAAAAAAAAACGTGAGTTGGGAACATGTACCCAAACGCAGTACATAAACTTTACTCCTTTCATGCTTTTGCCGTCAGGTGATTCCTTTATTATATACATTCCGATGAAGCCAATCACACACCCCTCTGCAACCCCTTCACTTCTAGCAGTAAAAAAATCTATAAAGATATATAATAATTATATCTATTCACCTATAAATATACATAATGTTGTTCTTTACATTGATAAACTGTTAGTTTGTTACACGGGTGTGATTGGTACGAAACCTATGTTCCGGGTTGAATCTGTTCATGCAAAAGTTGTTAGGGCAAATTGCCATAAAATTCATATAACCATAAATGAAGTCAAAAAGAGGAGTGTGGTATATATTAAAAGTCCGTACCTAAAAAAAGTAAGTAGAGGTATAGGAACAAGTTGAGAAGCATGTGCCATTGTGAGAATGCCAGCCTGTGGGAAAGCTGGGAAGAAAATGACATGTGATCTGTCTCACTCCAATCACTTGAGTTGTGATTCAACAAAGAAACTGTATGGGAGGTGCACTTCTTATCCTATAATAACTACTCTTTATATATGTATATATATATATATATATATATATATATATATATATATATATATATATATATATATATATTATTTCAGGAAAAAAAAAAAAAGACTATAGAAACAATTTTGTTTTAATAACATACCGTAAGAGCTTCGACTCTCCCCCAGATGAGGCATGAATATCTCTAAAAATATTAATTATTTGAACTGATTATAAAATTAATCTTTAATTCAAGACTTAATCACATTTAAAGGTTCTCATCTTTACGCATGGCTTGGAGCTTAGTCATCAACACTCAACACTAAGTGACAATTAATTCTAAATAGTAGCTTTTCAACAAATCTGATCCCATCAGTTATCAGATATATAATTCATAAAAAGAGGAAGTGTCTAACCATTCTTTGTTTTCGTTTTACACTGATTCTGGTTAATTTGTTCCCATATGGAGGGAGTGTTGCAGTAGTATACTTGTATGGGGAACTATACTTTGTAATATTGCTGGCTTCTTTTAGGTAAAAGTTTTAATGATTTACCAATTTGAAGCATTGGTTTTAGTATTTAATGCACTCACTGGAATTCTCGTTATTATAATGGGTGTTACAATAGGTAAATTTGAGGTTGTCGGTATAGGAAGATTATAGTAAACTTTTCCTTCAATAAACTATATAGGATTAATGCTGACACTTTTCTTTACAATAGGTAAATTTGAGGTTGTCGTTATAGGAAGATTATAGTAAACTTTTCCTTCAATAAACTATATAGGATTAATGCTGACACTTTTCTTTGTTTTAATACTCTCTATGATTGATAAAAATTTATTAAAAATTATCTTTTTTAATAAGTTTCACAGCTAAATTAGAAGTGAAAATCATGTGAAACCAACCAAAATTAGTTATTTCCAATACATTTTAATCAATAAAAAAAAATATAAAAAAAGAGTGTAAAAAGACATTATAAACGGTCAAGCCGTAGATAATTAACGGAGGCGTTAAATTCCTAATAATTTATAGCAGATTTAACTTACCATAAATTATGATATATTATTATTATTATTATTATTATATGAATAAATATATGATTATAGATATATAAGATTCTACATTTTTTTTTCTTCCTAAAAGTGTTTTTTGCTTCTTTTGACAATTCGCTAATAGTTACTAGAACAATATTTATTCTTTAAACTCCTTACTTATTTCCTAATTAATTTTATTTAAAATCAAAATCCTGCTCTTTGGATTTTTCAAATTAAAATTTTTAAATACTAATATTGTTAATATATCAATTTTTATATAATATTAATAAATAATCTACTATCGATTAAATAATCTTTGTAAAATATGGTTTTTCCTATTTTACCTATATTTTAAAATATTATTCTTATATTTGAATTGAAAGTTTGTCCTATTCCCCTTCATGCACAACCTTTTCTTACGCACAATTTCACCGACACTCACTTAGAGCATCTCGATCGCACATGTTTCTCTATAAGAATTTAACATTGGACACAATTCGTCAATTCCTATGAAGCACCAAGTGCTTATTTAAGCACTCGCTGCTTCACAATGTTTGTGGGTCAGTGTGTGTACTTTTAATTATTTTTATTATTATTATTATTATTACTATTATTATTATTATTAACAAGTCGTTGGAATAAATCATTGAGTTTTTATGGGACAATAGAATGGTGATCTTGGAGATCTCAGTGGATTATAGTTCCACTCTGAAGTCACCAGTGAGAATTGTTGCCATGACTGAGCCAATAACCTTAACAAGTTATTCTAGTTCTTATAAGATTCTATTGACCATTGTAAGAGCATCTCCATATCAGCATTTGTTTTTTATAACTTAAGCAACTCTTTCCTTAAACTTATCAATTTGAAATTTTTTTATTAAATGAATCCCACAAATAACCTCACAATGCTAACTTCGTTAGTATTTGATACATCTTCTGATCTTACTTGGGTCTCTTTGATTCTCTTCTTACTCAACAAATAGTTTTTCATCCAAAATCTTTTAATTTTTGAAAATTATTTATAAAACAAGCGTCTTAAAAACTAAGAAAATAGAAACAGTTGGGAGATGTTTTATCATTCTCGTCTTTTTTATAAGTATTATATTCAAGTGCTCAAAGAACAGTTATAAAACTGAATTGGGATCAGGAGATAGGTAATTTTAAATATGCTTGGGAAACAAACAAATTTTAGAAAACATAAAACACATAAAACTATTTCAAAAAAAGCTATTAAACAAACAAAGCCTAAGTTTTTTTTTCTTCTTGTAAAAGTATTATTTGTTTCTATTGACACAATTTGCAAATAGAGACTTGGAACAATTTTTATGCTTTAAACTTATATCTAAACAATGGCTGACAAATGTTAGGAGTAATGATTCTGGCAGAAAGGTTAGATAGCATTTGAATCAAAGGAAGAAAGCATTTTATGGGTTTGCAAGAAGTCCAAGTACTTTGTACGGATGCCAGAAAAAACTATAGAAGTTATAAAACTTTTAATGTCAAGTCATTGACTAATGGTTCATTGCAGAATAAAAAATTTAGGAAATATAAAATTTAAGGGAAACAAAAGAGCTATAGATATCATCAACATACTATTATGCATGTGTAAAATAATATTATAATTGCAACCAAGATACAAATTCTGTGTTTCACATCATAAATCCCTTGTTATTTACTATACACCAAGACATCAAGCTACAATTAATCTACACAAAGTCAATGCAGAATAACAAATAAATGGTTTTGGTTTCAATCTTGAATTCTGATTCTTTTGAAATAAAAAGGAGCAACATATATATTACAGAGTCTAGACCATCAAATGCAGATTACAAGCAATCCTAGAATACCATGAGCTGTGCTTGTTGGTTATAATGTATCACTCTCCATCTGGACCTTTCCCTAGCAAAGTCATCAAAAAATCTTTGTAGTACCCTGAAGTATCCCCAATAACATCATCATCAAGACTAGACTTGTACACGTTAGCATATTCAAATCTGACGTTCAACAGATCAATTTCGGCTCGAGTTACAATAGCTCTGTTGAGGGAATCTTCATCGGTTCCAAACCCAACTATAGAATCTCTTACAACCTGTTAGGCGGATAAAAGCCAAGAAAAATGAGATTGGACTCAATTGCTGCATTTGAGTATTTTCATGATAAATTTTACAGTTATATTATATAGTCTTGGTGCAGCTTGAAAGAAATAAGAGCAAACACCTATTTTGACTTTCCACAGATTAAGTGTTTACATAAAATTGGTCTTCAAAAACAGTCAAATTAATGTCAAAATTTGATATTGGAGAACTATTTTGAAGGACCAAAAACAATGACATTGTATATATCTAAAGGAACAAAAATAGATGTTTACTTGAGGATATGGAAATATTATATACTACCCCAGAAAGAATAGCGAAAAGAAAAATTAAGAGAAACTATACAGTCGTGTTGCTGTGCAATACAAAATATCTTATTTGACCATTTTTCCATAGAAAAAAGTTCCTTTAAGATGGTAGAGAAAAATAAATTGTTAATATGTGCTATGCATAACATATACAACTATAGATTTACAGTGCATAAAAAGGAAACTCAAACTGATATCATTCATTTTGCCAGCACTACAGGTAAATAAAATGCCCAAGAATTTTAGAAGTCACTAATTGTCTATGCGGCAAGTATTGTTCAGATTACTGATAAAGTTGACCTTGGCTTTGAAAATTAAACACTAACAACGGAAAGTGGCTGAACATTTAAAGATACACAGTTTCTTTTAGTTGACATATTTCTGTAAAAGCAGATTTTAAATTAATCTTGAGAATGTACTTGATCAGTAGATTCTAATGAATTGACACCTTAGTATGATAAGGCATTACCATTTAAGTTTTCTACGTAATAGTGTATTGATTTAGTAAGTCAGCTTCAGTAGAAGAAAATTAATCACCTTTGCAAAATGTTTCTCGGGGCAGTCTATACACCATATCACCGTATGTAAGAGAGATTCCAAATCACCATTACCACATTTTTTTATGTCCTGTCAAGAAAATCATCCAAACTTCTTATGGATACATAAAATAATCATGTGTGGATATCTAATCCACTATAAATGTAAATTTTTAAACTATTAATGAACAGGATACTGTCGCATCATTGTAGTAACTAAAGCATTTTACTTTTAGGTTAAAAAACTTAGCTGTTTTTAAACAAGTGACCAGATATAAATCAGCAGCAATGTAAAATTTAACAATGTTAGCTGATTAAAATTACAATCTTATATAAGAACCTAAAATTTTGAAGCAAAACCTGTTCCAATGTATTCCCATAGAGGTTATTGTAGCATGCAAAAGTTTCCCGGAGCTGGAAAAGATTCCTGGTGCTAAGTATCCAAATAATATGATCATTGTCTAATTGCTTGCTGTTGATAGCTTCATGTAGTTTTGATGCCTCTTCCTTGGCTACCTCCAAATTTACAGCCACTTTATCATACCTGAATGAGCTTACTAGGCTCACTAAAAGCTGCACAAGATTACGCCTATCAAACTTTCAGAGAAAATGATAGAACAGATTGGAAATTAAATGTTACAGTGAATCATGAATGCAACAGTATATTCTGACTTTAATAGCTGCTTTAAAGAATCAATGAATCTTAAGGGATGTGATTCTGATTATGACACTAACAATTCAAGCCTTAATTTTCTGGTTTGAAGCATGGTCAGCCCGCAAAGAAAACTATCCGTTTACCTGTGCTTGAGTTTACTGAATGAATGATGCCAACTTTATAGAAATTACAATTTGAAACTTCATTCATATATTTTCTTCTTCCTCATTCCCATTGTCAGTTATATTTTTTTCTTTGTATCCTCATTCTTCACATCATAAAATGCATGAAAAAGAAACATCCTTAATAATAAATTGACCGAGTTCTTTTGTAATATGTTTTTCACTCTTGTTTTATTCCGTGTTACTACTAAGCATTTCCCATTTCGCATACTCGGCTACTTAAAATGATAGTAGTAAGAAATTTGGAACCTATCATGCACATTTACCTAACAAATAGCTACTTCGTACATGATGTTTCTGTTCTGAATGTCTAAGAAATTTTCATTTTCTTACCTTTCTGAGGGCTGGAGCAACAGAGGCTATGATGTCCTCCTCAAGTGAGCAATCAAAGAGAGAGCAGTAAGCCTGCCTCACAGCCACCAAATGGTTAGGAGTTGATGCACATGCTATTTCAACCAGAACCTGAAGGTGTTTAATCCCCTTCTTAGCCTTCAATGCATCCTTTGCTAGTCTCGCATGCCTTTCTGGAGGATCGTAGGTCCAGAGAATTACAGCATTCTGTCATGCATCATAAGTTTAAGTCACAGAACTTAGTAGATCATATGATTACTTCAAGAAAAAATGGCATGCTTTGGAGACTGAAAGTTCTACAATCCAATGAACTTCAACCATGGACAAAAGGAATAATGAGCCAAAAGACTAACAATTGTAGGTACAAACATCAATATTCAATATATTAAATAGTTGAAAGATTAAACAATACATTTCGTTGAGCTATGTAACTGTCACCTTAATGACCGATAAAGAAGCATCTAAATCACAGGCTTATCACATTAATCTGCACTGACGTGCAAGGTATTGCTCTGTAATACTTTATAGCTTGGTTGGGTCACGTCTTGTGCTCTACACTAAGTTTTTCTTTCAATGAAATTCATTTGGCTATTCAAAAAAGAAAAAAAAAAAAAACAAAACCTAGAATTAAGAAGGAAATATAAATATTTGATAAAATATTAGATTCTCAGAATATACAATCCATTTTATCTTTCATTTTCTCTCTTCTTCAGAACCTCTCTTCTTTTTGAAAAATTGAGTATAAGCAGACAAATATAGCTTATGTGACCTTAAGCTCCCCTATTGGAGAAAAATTTGAAACGGTGTAAAAGAATTCAGGCAAGCAAGAAAACCTACAAAGTAAAAAATTCAATCCAGTCTTCCATGAACATTTAAAATAAAAAATAAAAATCCAGCCAAAAATCCATTTTGTAAGTTTACCCCCTTAATGTTTTTGCTTAATGCAACAAAGCACATGATTGGTCAATGCTGGTTGGCAATGGCAACTTACATAAGCAAAATTGACCAATTTGCATTGTCCCAAGGAAAACTACACATCAAAATTATCATAACCACTAAAAAGGGACATCACATTATTTCAGTTGAATTCTATCAAATATGTCAATAAAACACAATGATGAAGAACTATTTTCTTAAAAGCAAAAGGTAATAAAAACCCAACCAAGTGAAGCAACCATGACATACTCTAAAATCACCAGACAATTCAGAATGAAGACGATCGACAAGCGATTCATTGTAAAGCTGCTGATAAGTTTCTCCAATTTTCTTCCTTTGTTGAGCATTCCTGTGTCCCAATACCAATATCACCGCTTTCTCATCTGTCCCAAATCCTACATCAAGTTTCCCAAAATCATAATCATCACCACCAACCATTTAATGCCAAAAAATAACTCATACACAAATTACCATAAGGACTAAATAACAAGCAAAAGCATTGGCAATGCCTCAAATGCCCCATTATCCAAACTCCTACCAATACTAAGAAAGCATAAAACTTTGTTATAAAATCAAACATTACATTCCATTGGAACGATATAACCAAGAATTTCATAGAATTGCAGACATAATAATGTTTGTGGAAACCCCATTACCCCCAAAAAACAAAACTACAAAATTTCAGTTTTTTTAACACAATTCTTGCAGCCTAAATTCATTGATAACTCAAATCACAACAGAATTCAGTTTTTCAATTTTCTTCAGCATTAACAAATGTTCTTATGGTGAGAGAGAGAGAGAGAGAAAGAGAGAGAGAGAGAGAGAGAGAGAGAGAGAGACCTTGGAAAGCCTTTCTGAGTCGTTCACTGTCTTGTGTGGGAGAAGGAACAACCTCTGGCAGTTTCAATGAAGCCATTTTCCCTGAGACAGTCTAGGTGAGTTTTTCAGTGACAACAAATCTCAAGGTAATAGAAACAGTTTACACGTGTTTTGAATGTGTCAGTTGTTGTTCCCTCCTCAAAGCATCATCCAACAATTTCGCTAAAATTAAGATTTTGATGATCTTTTCTGATTTACCGTTTTTGCCCCTACGTTTGCTTGGTTTCAAATTGAGAAATTCCAATTGAAGTCCTTTGTGTTTATGAAACTTTTGTTGTGCATCTTCATTCTATTGAATTGCATGGAAACGCACCACAATTTTCACATATTTATTTTTTGGATTAGTGGAAGTTTTCCAATTTTTATTTCTCGAAACTGCTCAATTTATTTTAATTATGGCATATGTTACTTTTGTTTTGTCAATTTAAAAAAAAACTAAATAATAAGATTTTTATTTATAAATATCAAATGAATTTATTTTTTTCGTTTAACGTTACTTTTCTTAAACATTGAGAAAATTTTTATTAAATATTTAGAAAATTATCAATGAGTGCTTCAAAAAAATTTATTTTGATAATTGAGTAATTTAAAAATTCTGTAAAACACTTAATAGTACAAAAAATTCAAAATTCATTTCTTTTTATGTTTAATTCCTTCCATTACTTTGAATAATTATTGATGGTTTTAACTTCTAGCCATGACAGCAGTTTACTGTAGTGTGTATTGAAGTGTTTCAATCTTCTGTTTTTTTTTTAATCAGTAATTGAAGGGTTTTTTTTATTATTATTTCACATTCATAAAAAATCATATGTACCTACCTACCGTCGACCAAAACTTGTGGAACAAATTGCTCGGGGTACACAAAAGTCTAAACCATGCCAACACACAATGATGGATAATAGTAAAATATAATAACAACAAAAAATAACAAATCATTAAATTCAGTACATATCGTATTAGAAATAAAAGAGTATATTCATCTTTTAAAATATACCTTGTATTTCACTTATTAATAATCATTTTAATTTACATCAACATATAGTTTATATAATATTCAAATTTATAGAAAATTAAGTTTCATATTAATTTATTGGTTTACTTGAAGGAATTAAAATAAAATTAATTTTACGTTTTTAAAAATCAAACCTTGAATACATTTTATATATAATTGATTTTATATATATATATATATATATATATATATATATATATAACTTATTATTCTTTCTTCTTTTTTTACTTTTCAGCTGGTTTCACTTAACAGAGTTTTGTTTTGATACTCCTCTTCTATAGTTTGAGCTATAAAGCTTTTATTTATTAAATTTGACAATAAATTTTAACCATCTAGTTACTAAAAAAATATTTGACATATAAATAAAATGTCAATTCACTGCATGAAAAATAGGAATTATGTACAATGGTTGCAAGTTTCACTCAATGAGGCACTGAAATTCCTATTTATTAAGTTGCTTATTAGTTTCCTAAAAAAAGTTGTTTATTATTTCCACCGACATAAATACTGAAACATAACAGATATTATATATATATATATATATATATATATATATATATAGTGTGTGTGTGTGTGTGGGGATGCGAGCAAAATAATAGAAATTTTGGAAAAGAATCTCAGTTGCGTTACATATTTTTTTAATACTGTTGTTTAACACTTTTTGTTTATAATTAGGTGAATTATATATGAATTTTATTTTTTAAAAAAATGGAAGGACCTTCGCAATTGCAGATGACCAACTTTATGCTAGCTCACAATTTTGGCGTTGCTTTTTGGTTCTGCAATTATTTTAACTCTTGTACGAATTCATACTTAATTATTTTTGTAACTAACTAAAACATTCAATGAAAATTCATATGCACACGCTATCGCGTGCGCATCAATGTTGCACGTTCAATTACTTGTAGAATAAAATATGAGATTCAGTTTAATCGTGACAATGTGGCATGAATAATTTATAATGTAGACTTTTTGACAAAGTTTATCCTCCCACATAATTATAAGGTACACGAGTCTCATGTTGAACACGCAGTACTCCCAACAATAAACATATGTTACATTACAATATCATCTGTGCGTATGAATCGGTCGTTTTCTTCATTTTTGAAAAAAAAAAAAAAAACAACTTTCTGAAATAGAGGGTTCAATTTTTATTTTTTTTTATGCTGAGGAAAAGAAAAAAGAGAACAAAAGAAACTAAGACCTTAGGAACAACACCCTAAGGCATCAGGTAACAACTTGGACTGCACAGAAATAGGATAAGTTTCATGAATAATCGACTCATGAATTCCTTGAGCACCATCTTTGGTCAAAGATTCAGAAACTTAGTTCCCCTCCCTTAATGTATACTTGAACTGAAGAGCCCAATCTTGTTGCCATAACAAAATAATCTTGGAGACTATTGGGCAACAAGGGTTAGTAATATCTACGCCCTTGATGAAAGTAAGAGCAAGAAGGGAATCTGATTCATAAGTCAAGTTTTGGATTCCTTCAAGTTAGGAAATGCTCAAATTGTGATAGATAGCTTGAAGTTCACTAAGAGTATGAGAAGTGTTGTATGTTGGTTCATTAACAACCATTAATTAGTCTCTCTTAGACTTCATCAACTTAGTTATTTTTTTCTGTTATTTTGTTATAACAGTTAACAGTTAGGTAGTTTTAAATTGGTTAAGTTAGCTAGGCTTGGGATAGTGCTTTTATTTCTTTTTCTGTATAGTCTAGATCAGTAGACATATTGTACCTAGAGGAGAAATCTGTAGAGTTTAAATAAAAGTGGTTGTTGTGAGGAGATTTAGAGTTGATTTTTTACTCTAGTCAAATCACATTTCTGTGAAGTTCTTTTGTTCATCCATTTTCTACATTTTTGCTTATTCTTGTTCAAACAAGAAACTCATATGTTACAATGAGTAAATCTGGTCTTGGCACAACAAACTGATGCGGTGAGCGTGGATGATTTTGGGCTCCATTCAAGAAATGGGCTCGGCCAAGTATGAGGTTGAAAAATTCACAGGGCAAAATGATTTTAGGCTATGGCGATTGAAGATGAGAGCCCTTCTTGTTCAGCAGGGCCTAGTGAAAGCACTTGATGGAGAAGTCAAACTCAAAAAGATGATGGTTGATGGGGATAAGAAAGCACTAGTGCAAAAGGCACACAGTGCAATTATTCTCAGTCTCGGAGACAAGATGTTGAGGCAAGTCTCTAAGGAAACCACTGTTGTTGGGGTTTGGTCAAAGCTTGAAGGTTTGTACATGACCAAATCTTTAGTTAATCGTCTTTACCTAAAACAGTCTTTGTATTCGTTTAAAATGCATGAAGCTAGATCAGTAGAAGAACAATTGGATTTGTTTAATAAACTGATTCTAGACCTTGAAAATATCGATGTCACCATTGATGATGAGGATCAAGCCTTGCTATTGCTATGCTTTTTGCCTAAAAGTTACTCTCATTTCAAAGAGACTTTACTATTTGGAAGAGACTCTGTTTCTCTTGATGAAGTGCAAGTTGCTCTGAATTCAAAGGAATTGAATGAAAGAAAGGAAAAGAAGTCCTCCACAAGTGGTGAAGGGCTGACAGCAAGAGGCAAGACCTTCAAGAAAGATAGTAAATCTGATAAGAAGAAGCAAAAGCCAAAAAATCAGAAGAATGGTGAAGGAAATGCCTTCAAAATTAGATGTTATCACTGTAAAAAGGAAGGCTATACAAGGAAAGTTTGTCCTAAAAGGTAGAAAAATGGTGACAGTAACAATAGGAAGAAGGACTCAAGAAATGCTACAATTGTTCAAGATGATGACTATGAATCTGCAGAGGCACTGGTGGTGTCTGAAAAGAATCCAGAAACTAAATGGATAATGGATTTAGGGTGTTCATGGCATATGACACCAAACAAATCATGGTTTGAACAATTTTCTGATCAAGCATATGGGTTAGTACTCCTTGGAGATAACAAGCCTTGCAAAATTGAAGGAATTGAGTCTATAAGGTTCAAGTTTCATGATGGGGCTGAGAGAATTCTCACAGAGGTCAAATATGTACCTGAGTTGAAGAGAAATTTAATCTCTCTTGGTGAATTTGATAAAAAAAAAAAAAGGTATTTGTTCAAGGGTGAAAAAGGAATACTAAATGTAGTTAAAGACTCCATGATTGTCATGGGGGGAATTATGGAGAATGACCTCTATTTTGTGGATGGTGAAGTTGTAATTGACTCTGTAGCCACTACAACAGGAAGAGTTTTATCAAAAATTGAGTTATGGCACATGAGGTTGGGCCATGTAAGTGAGAAGGGGTTGATTGAATTGGCAAAACAGGAGTTGTTATGTGGGGACAGAATGGAGAAATTGAAGTTCTATGAACATTGTGTATATGGCAAAGCTTGCAGAGCCAAATTCAATGTTGGACAATAGAGAACAAAAGGTACCCTTAATTATGTTCATGCTTATCTTTGGGGTCTAACCAAGACCCCCTCTCATTCTGGAGCAAGGTATTTCTTGAGCATTGTGGATAACTACTCAAGGAAGTTGTGGATCTACATTCAGAAAACAAAAGATGAGGCTTTTGATAACTTCAAAAGCTGGAAGACACTTGTGGAAAACCAAACAGACAGAAAGATCAAGAGGTTTTGTACTGATAATGGTCTTGAGTTCTGCTCTGAACCTTTCAATGATTTCTGCAAAGAGAATGACATTACAAGGAACAGGACAATTACGGGCACCCCTCAACAAAATAGTTTAGCTGAAAGATTCAACAAGACCATTTTGGAGAGAGTGAGATGTATGTTGTTGAGTGCAGGATTACCCAAGATTTTTTGGGCTAAAGCAGCAATGACTGTTGTATATCTCATCAATAAGTGTCCTTCAACAACTCTGAATTTTAAAACCCCTGAGGAGATTTGGTCTGGCCATCCACCAAGTCTAAAATAGCTAAAGGTATTTGGTTGTGTTGCCTATGCTTATATCAGGCAAGACAAATTGGAACCTAGAGTCGTCAAGTGCATCTTTCTAGGATATCTTGAGGCAGTGAAAGGGTATAAGTTGTGGTGTTTGGAGGCTGGTTTTAAGAGATGTTTAGTGAGTCATGATGTTGTCTTCAATGAAGCTGAGATGGCCTACAAGACCAAGCCCAACATGGTTCAGTCCAACACTGATCAGAGTAAGGAAACCGGTTCTAAAAAAAATAAATTTTGAGGTGGAGACTGAGGACAAGAATCTTGAAATACAAGCTGTTAATTGGCCTCTTGATGAAGAGAAATCTAAAGAAAAACAACAAGAAGAGGCTGGCTATATGCTAGCTTGAGATAGAACCAGAAGGGAAATCAAACAACCTAAGAGGTATGGATATGTGGATCTAATGGCATTTGCTTTGGTAGCTGCCAGTGAAGTTTTGGAGGAAGATCCAAAAACTCTTAAAGTTGTCTTAGCTAGTAAGGAGAAAGAAAAATGGCTAAGTGCCATGAATGAAGAGATTAAGTCTCTCCATGACAACCATACATGGGAATTGATTAAAAAACCCTCTGGTTCTAGAGTGGTCAGCTGCTAGTGGATCTTTAAGAAGAAAGAAGGCATCCAAGGAGTTGAACCAGATAGATTTAAAGCTAGACTTGTTGCTCGAGGATTCACTCAAAAGGAGGGAATTGACTTCAATGAAGTTTTCTCTCTTGTAGTGAAACACATGTCAATCAGAATACTTATGGCTATGGTGGCAGAATTTGATCTTGTGTTAGAACAAATGGATGTGAAGACAACATTTTTGTATGGAAAGCTTGATGAGGTGATATTGATGAAACAACCCGAGGGGTTTGAAGTCAGAGGTAAAGAGGATTATGTTTGCAAATTAAACAAATCTCTGTATGGTTTAAAGCAATCCCCCAGGCAATGGAATAAGAGATTTGATGAATTTATGGCTCACATAAAGTTTCATAGAAGTCACTATGATAACTGTGTTTACTTCAAATTTCCTTCTAAAGTTGAGTTTGTGATATTGCTATTATATGTTGATGATATTTTGATAGCAAGTAATAGCAAGAGTGAGGTTGAAAAATTGAAATCTGAGCTGAGTAGGGAATTTGAAATGAAGGACTTGGGAGCAGCCAAAAGGATATTGGGAATAGAAATCAAACGGGACAGAAAAAGGAAATTGTTGTATCTGTCCCAGGAGTTATATCTTAAAAAATTTCTTGAAAGGTTTGGAATGTCAAATTCCAAACCTGTAACTACTCCTATGTCTCAACAGTTTAAGATAAGTACAAGTCAAGCACCTAAGACACATGATGATATAATTTACATGGAAGGTATTCCATATGCTAATGTTGTAGGGTCACTGATGTATGCTATGGTATGTACTCACCCTGACATAGCACATGCAGTGAGCCTAGTAAGTAGGTTCATGGCAAATCCATGCAAAGCACATTGGCAAGCCCTAAAATGGATACTCAGATATATCAGAGGATCACTTGGAAGAGTTTTGGTTTATGGTGGTGCTAGGAATAACAGAAGAATAGGAGGATGATTTTATAGGGAGATTTTCATAAAGATTTGGAAGAGGATGTGACATTACTTTTTTGCTTATATTCAAGTTTGAAAAGAGTAGTTATGAAACATAAATTAGTAAAATAAGTTTGTTTACCAAAGAAATTTTAGTTATACAAATTTATAAACTAATGAAATTAGAGGTGTAAGCAAGCATGGGTCGACTCATGAATGTTGGAATTTTAGAAGATCTTTATAAAATACTAATAACCAACAGGAACATAATACGTTAGATTATCAATAATAGTTTTAGGAATATCTAGATCCATAATAATTTATCAAACCAATGCAGTGAAATCTGAATTCATAAGTGATTTTTAATCCATGCGCTCTTCTTAGGATTTGTTACAAAATGTTGTAAAGGCAATGCATAATCGGCTAACAACGTAACTGGTGGGTTCATGATTTTTCCTTAACCGAAACATCTTTATTTCTCAATAGGAACTTCGTAATTCTTCTGACAGTGACAAGAGAAATTATGTGTGACATTCGGTATATTGGAGACTACAATCCTTTTATAGCGTGTTAACCTAATAGGATTCTCATTATCCTCTAATGGGCCAACACTGACATCTACTCATATCATCTGATTTAGTTATCTAACGGACTCACTGAATTTGATCACATAAAATAAAACTCACAAATAATAAATAGTTAAGATAATCATCTTATAATATTAGTTCATAATAATTATTGAAATAAAAAGATCTAACAACCAAACTAATCAACTTGATCCGTATTGATTTTCATGGTTTAGTTTGGATGGTTTGGTTTAGTTTATTTCTTGTTTTCTCAATCCCACAACCCCCCCCCCCTCCCCCATTCAAAACATACATCTTTTCACCATATATGCCTAGGACATTGTTAGTTTTCATTATCCTCATCTTCGCTTCAACAATCAAAAGATTCAAAACTATTGAAGACCCAATTAGGGATAAGGTTCCTCAAAGACTAATGATTCACGAAAAAAGTATAAAGGCATCAAAGATTACGCACTTGGAAAAACAAATGAGGTTGATTAACGTCACAAAAAATTCAATTTTGAATTTTGTTCCCACTCTGATTGTAAATCTCTTTCTCTAGATTCTCAATTTTTGGTGGGAATTCATCACAATGCTTTATTCACTATGAAATAAATGCTATATTCACTATGAAATAAAGAGTTGAAGTTCAACTGTTGAACATTGGCATATTTAAAATGAAATAAATTATTCACAATGTTATGTAGCTTGATAGCTAGAGATGTCACATCTATTTTTTAGAAATCAAAGATGCAACCTTTTGAATATGACTCATAATGAATTATTATTTAAAATGAAATAATTTGTTTTTTTCCATTATCAAACCTATCAGGTTAGTTTGGTTCATGTTACCTATCCAAAAATAAAGAACCCCAACCAACCTATCCTAGTACTGTCTATTTAATTGGTTTAAACATCCTAGACACAACCAACTCAAGCTAATTACACCCTATAAAACAAACTATAAAATGAAATAACTTGTCTAACATAAATATAAAATATGTCTTTTTTTTATAAGTTCATCAAACAAGTTATAAATGCTATATTAGATCAAGGGACTCTCTTGGGTTTGGTTTCGATTTAAGGGACCATGTTCGAGCGCATTATCTTCTCGAACTAGTGTTTTAAGTCTTATTGTTTGTTTGCAAAGTGTATAGCTTTTCATGGTGCTTATGGGGGAAGGGGGCATTCTTTTATCTGTTTGTAATTATATCTGAAAAGTTCACAATTTGTGTCCTTTTAATAAAATTCGCCTCAAAAAAAGTTATAAACTTATTCTCTTCATTATTATTTCTTTAATTAATTATTATTCATGTTATCTCTTTTTAGTATAAAAATATAATTGAAAAATAATAATTAAAACCATCTTAAACTTTTTAAAATAATAAATAATTAAATAAACAATATTTTTTAATAAATGATATCCATGGAGAAAAATATAGAGAATATCATTTTATTGATAGTTGTTTGTTATATGCCGCCTTCAGTCTCAAATTAATATATAATAGTAATAGAAAAAACTCAAACTGTGATTCAAAATATAATTAAATCTAAGCTGATCATCATAGCTAATGTTATGAGTTATCCCCCAAAATACTCTTGTTTTACCTATTTTTTTTCAATGACCATTTGATTATGATGGTATCAATCACAACTTTTAAAATAAATAATTTTTTTAAACAAGTTTTCATAAAATTAAAGTTTTTCCATCAATTAGTGCGAAGGATAGTTTTTAGAATGGAATTCAATTTTTAAATAAACTTGAGAAAATTCAATGAAATTGATTAACAGTACTCTAATATTCTTTGAAAAATAATGAAATTCATTTTTTTTTCTTAAATTAATGAATGGGAGGAGTGATGATTTGACGCATGTGCATTTTGTAATTACTCAAAACAAAACAAAAAATAAAGTAGATATTAAATATTTTTTTAAAATAGTAAATATTTGTTACTTAAAATTTATCAATTTTACTTCAATTAATTTTTTTACACTAATTATTTTGTTAAGAGTTATTTTTGTTTTACACCATATGTATCCTTCATACCATCGTAGATAATTTTATTTGAACGAAGACTCAAGCTCAAGATTACTTACTCCATCTGTTCCAAAATAATAAACATCATATGTTATTTTATACAAATTAACAAAAAATAATAAATAGATAAAATAGAATAATAATTTTACAACATTAATTCATTTATAAATTTTATTATCTACATTAATGTTAGAATCTTAGGGGCTAATATCCTTAAGACATTATTGTTTAATAAATTAAAAGAAAAAATATTTATTGTCGAAATTATATGAGAAAGTAAAAAAAATCATAAATAGTATAATTTATAACGTATTTCAATAAAAAAATTTAGTTTCTTAATTAATATTCTTAAAATACTTATTAATATTTATCTTAATATTATAAGACATATAAATGAAAAAATTTAATGTTACATTAAAAATTAAAATAATAATTATTTTAAATATTTTTTTTACATAATAGTTATAATAAGATAGAAGAAATATTAATTAAGCTAAAATAATATACCAGTTCCATGGTTACTAAGAACTGCTTTAGGCAAATTTACCTCAGAGGGCTTGTTTTAGAAACATTTTACCAAAGAAGGTTTCTTTTCAAACTTATCACAGACGGGGTCTGTTATGACGTGGATGCCGCCATTGTTGCCGGCGGGAAAGCTTGTACCACCATTGACAACTGCGGGAACAAGGATCCCGCCATTGGCAACTGCGGCACTCAGCCTAAACCGCCAGTACCAACGGCGGGACAGGAGAGAGAGAGGCTGTACCGCTAATAGCAACGGCGGGACAGGAGAGAGAGAGGCTGTACCGCTGTTCCTCCTGGCGGGACATGCCAACGTGGCAGTCCCGCCACTGCCTCCTGCGGAACACCTTGACGGGACAAGGGCCAGCGTTCACATGCATGCTGAATCATTTTTATGCAGGCTAGGCATGCTGAATCATTTTTATGCAGTTTATGCTAGGCTAGGGTTAACATGCAAGAATCAATTTTTTTTTTGTGATACAGGCTAGTTCACATGCACGCACCTCTTGCTTTAACACTATTAGATTGGATAGGACACGCACCTCTTGCTTTAACACTATTGGATTGGATATAGGGTAATCAGGAATCATCTTGCTTTAACACTATTAGATTGGATAGGACACTGTATGTATTAGATAGAGCAATCAGAAATCACATGGATGTCATTTAGATTAGGGCTAGGCAAGTAAGTAGGAACTGACGTGCATACAAATTTATTTACTTTGCAGTGGTAAAAAATTTCTATAAATAAAGCAAACATGCAATCCCTCAGCATGAAAAATTTTGTCATTGAAGAGAGTATCAAATAGTGTGGGAGAGGAAGAAAGATTTTGGTTTCGACATTGAAGAGAGTATCAAATAGTGTGAAAGAGGCCGAAAGATTTTCGCTAAGTTTGCTGATTCTATTGTAAGGATGTTTTATATTTATTTAAATAAAGTTATCTTTTCGTTTTGTTTATTTATCATGTACAAATTTTTTATTTTGAACTAACAAATATTATGGTTAGAATGAAATTTGAAGGTCAAATATATAATATTTTCAGTAACCAAATAATAATTTCAGCCAAATATTATTTTCAATTTCAGCCAAATATTATTTTCAACCAAATATATACAATAACTAAATAAAATTTTGAACCAAATATTATTTCTGCAAAATTTTATTTTCAGGCAAATATATACAATAACCAAATAAAATTTTCAGCCAAATATTATTTTCAACCAAATATATACAATAACTAAATTAAATTTTGAACCAATTATTATTTCTGCAAAATTTTATTTTCAGGCAAATATATACAATAACCAAATAAAATTTTCAGCCAAATATTATTTTCAACCAAATATATACAATAACTAAATAAAATTTTCAACCAAATATTATTTCTGCAAAATTTTATTTTCAGCCAAATATATACAATAACCAAATAAAATTTTCAGCCAAATATTATTTTCAACCAAATATATACAATAACCAAATAATATCTAACAATATATACAATAACTAAATAAAATTTTTATTCTAACTAACCAAATAATATTTTCATACTAACTAACCTAACATTCAAATATCTATTAATACGTAAAAAAAAATACCTACGAATACTAACTAATTTAAACTTAGAACTTTTCATAATAATAACTAACCTACTATTTACATACTAACTAACTTAGAATATTTCTTAATTTAAACTTAGAACTTTTGATAATAATAACTAACCTACTATTTACATACTAACTAACTTAGAATATTTCTTAATAAGAACTAACTTAAACTTATAATATATATTAACAGATTTACTTAAAAAATACTTACCAGGAATTTATGTGAAAATAAGAGTAAGGGCACAAATGGAAGCACAGCAACAAGCACCAAAGAAATTTCAACCACGAGCACACGCAAGCACAGTAAGCTCTCACACACAGAAGAAGAAACAAAGAGAAATAGAACACAGGTAAAGAAAAATGTAAGCGTAAACAATGAACTTCAACCAATTTTTTTTATAGCTGAAAACTTACTCAACGTTCAAAATTTTTTAACGTTCATGCAATAGGCTTTTCAGAACATGCAATAGGCTTTTCAGAACCTGCACCTACCTAGCTTCTCATTACTGCAAGCCTGAAACGTCAAGGTGTTCCGCAGGTGGCAGTGGCGGGACTGCCACGTTGGCATGTCCCGCCAGGAGGAACAGCGGTACAGCCTCTCTCTCTCCTGTCCCGCCGTTGCTATCAGCGGTACAGCCTCTCTCTCCTGTCCCGCCGTTCGTACTGGCGGTTTAGGCTGAGTGCCGCAGTTGCCAATGGCGGGATCCTTGTTCCCGCAGTTGTCAATGGCGGTACAAGCTTTCCCGCCGGCAACAATGACGGCATCCACGTCCATAACAAACCCCGTCTGTAATAAGTTTGAAAAGAAACCCTCTTTGGTAAAATGTTTCTAAAACAAGCCCTCTGAGGTAAATTTGCCACTGCTTTACACTTCAAAGTTTTTGTCCTATGTCGCATCGAGGTACTCATAATTGAGTATTATTGACATGGAAACAACAAACAATTCATCCATTTTAGACCACGCATGTTTGGAAGCCATGATTTTCAGATGGATGATTATATAGTATTAAGTAATTTCTCACCTGCCAGACATTGACGTAACATGTGTCCTTTTACAATTAATTTAATGGGAAAATGCCAGCTAACAAACGATTGGCGTCGTCTAGCATGGTCGTCTAACAATTAATTTAAGGAAGATAACATGGTATTGTGAATGGGATAAATGGATAAAGTAACTTTATTTATGGACTTAGGTGCTCTTTATTGTTGAGTAATGGTAATATATAATTATGTTAGAGAAAAAAATATACTTTTATCAAACTTATATAACTAGTCAATCTTCGAATTAGTGCTTTATGATAAAATTATGTTTGTTCTATTCAATTAAATATAATTATATCTTTTTAGTCAACAACACATGATCCAAATTATATTTTTTAAGCTTTCTTCTAATTAATATACTTTACTGGGTGTGATCTGTAATCGTTAAAGTGTGTAAGTATCGTATCATAAGTTATAGATTGCACTTCTCCAAGGTCAAATTAAATTAAATAGTTGATTATGAAAGTTATCTGCATCCTACGTTGAAAATTATACATATCGCATTATAACATCTTTACATAAAAAAAAATATATAATAGCTATAAATCTCTTTTTTTTTTTTTTTTCTTTCTGGATTTTATAAATCTCTTTTGTTTGTGCCGTTGTGGATTCTGCTCCTTTCTTTCTTTTAGCCCCTCTCGAGCCATGCTCCAACGATGTTACAGTACAAAAAGTTCATGATATCCAAAAGCAGTGCAACACTATTCCTAAAGATGATGGTTATTATTTTTAACAAAGAAATCAGTTTTTTTATAAAAAAAAATAAAACTTTGAACTTTTTGATTAAAAATTACAACTTATTTTTAGCTATTTTTTCATTTTTTAGTATTTAATTATTTTAAATACAAAACTCATTATAACAAATAACTTTATATTATTTTATGTAAGTGTATTATAAAATGTGATTCTTTTATACATTTGAAAATTTTATTTCCTATAATCAATTGCATGACAATTAATTATAAATATAATTAAGTTTGTCCATATAATTAATTGCAATGATAATTATAATTTGTTCAGATAATTATATTTATAATTAATTATTATGACTAATTAATCCAAACACACAAAATCTTTAAATACAAATACCTTTTCGGATAAGAATAAAAAGATAAAAGGGAAAATCCATTATATAAAGGAATAAGCTTTAAAATTAAGTTTGTTCAGCGGTTCCCTTGTAAAAAATCCTCTCCTTTTTGGTAGTAAACTGAAACATTACCCACTATATAACATCCTCTCTGATTTCATTAACAAAAATGATTGCAGTATTTAAATACTAGCATTTTAAGTGGTCATATCAGAAATTAAAACATCCTAGTGCCTTAGTTGCATACAGCCCAAAATGAAGGGCATGATTGCAACTGCAACCCACATTAATTATATAACTTACGCTAAATAATTAATGAGTTCTCTCTCTCTCTCTCTCTCTCTCTCACACACACACACACACACACACACATTTGTTGAGCTGGCTTTTATAACTAAAAGTTGAAATTTATGTTAATTTAGAGTTATAAATTTTGCCATAAGTTTCACAGTTTTTTTACAGAAATATCTTACAGTTATCATAAATTAAGTTAACATTGCAATTTGATTAAAATTAAAATCAAAATTCAGTTTTTAGAATAAATTAACTAGATATTAGTATTTTTTTTTACAGAAGATAGTAGTATAATTTCTATTAAGAAATTGTTATTTACTAATTTCTGTACCATATAATTAATTATCTTGTTCAGAAACACTCAAGTTCTGACAGCTAAGATGCCATGGACAAATGAGTCATTGCACGTCCTTGTTTAATATACACACATGTAACTCAATTATTTTATACTTCACGTGTTCATACTCCATTGGTCAAAGGTTGTAAGAACACAAGAAGTTTCACTTGATTTTTCTTAATTACATTTTAAATGACGAAAATATCCTTGCACTGTCCTATAAAGTGACCATACCCTTTATTGTACCTCACCTGTCTCAACTCTATCAAACTTCAAAGTTCACACACACAAAAGAATCAGCATGGCTTTCAATCAAGAGTTAGAAGCTGTAACCCAAGCTTTCTCAGGTTCTCTATTTGGTTTCACACTCACCTAAGTTTGTAACATATTAGTTACCTCATTTTTTAATTATTATTAAATATGCATTCCTTATCCATGGGGTTGATCTAGTGAAAACGGTTAGTCTCTAGTAACGTGGTAAACAAAGATTCAAATCTTTACTAAGAAATGCATTTACAATCTGTGTCTGATCATATTTTGAACAAGATTGTCTTCGAATGACGTTATTAATCTGTCTGAAACCATAAAATATGCATGTATTTGGTGCTTATGATGGTTAGTGATTTGGTGATTTCAGGGCATGGAGTGGATGAGAAATCATTGGTAACATTACTGGGAAAATGGGATCCTCTGGAGAGAGAATCTTTCAGGAAGAAGACACCACATTTGTTCAGTGAAGATCATGAACGCCATTTTCAGAGGTGGGATGATCAATATGTCCGTCTTCTCAAGCATGAATTCGTGCGTTTTAAGGTACATTTTCCTTTCTGTTTTATTCTGTATTTGAAATGTTGGTTACTATGTTCTCCAGTGTTAAAAGTCAATTTCCTTTGTTATGTGGTCGTTGATAATGAGGCCAGATATTGATTTTTTTTTTCTTATACAATTTATTTGATTTCAAAGATAAATTGTTGTTATAAGAATACATGATGCTAACTTAAACGCATATATGAGCATGTATAGAATGTTATAATCTGTTATTATTAATTGTTTCAATACTTATCCTTTTCTGGATGTTGCTATTTGATTATATAGTAAAAGCAAAAGGTGTTTGAGGATAACACTCAGTCTGTTGGTTAATTTAAACTTTAAAAAATATTAATTTTTTTATATAGATTATACTAAAAAATTAATTATAATTTTGAAAAGTAGGTATATATATAATTACGTTATTTTCCATGGTAAAAGTAAATTCTCAAAGTAATCCGAAATATTTTTTTTCAAAATTTAAACAAAGTCACTATTTTTTTTAAAGAATTATATATTTATGAACAAACCTAAAACAAATTAACACTAAATCAATTTTGTGACGAATTCAATAAAAAAATGTTAAATGTAACAGCAAATATTCACATTTTTCTTTAAAAATTACTGTACCAAAAATATTTATTCATTTATGTATAGTTATTATAGTTAATTAATAAGCAACTCATGGAAGTATTACTCTTTATCTTTATTATTATTATTATTATTATTATTATTATTATTATTATTATTATTATTATTATTCTCTTTTTCATTATTAAAGAAGAAGTATAATGATTTAGAAAAAAAGAATTGTAATGGCACTTTCTGGCAATTATCACTTGGCTTTATTAATTGTTAATACTCTCAACAACAAGATTCAACTAATAAAATACAAAGAACTAAAGTTGGAATAATTAATGACCTGTGGTCCCTTATGTGATTGATTTAATCAGAATGCTGTGGTGCTTTGGTCCATGCACCCTTGGGAAAGAGATGCCCGTTTAGTAAAAGAGGCCCTAAAGAAGGGTCCAAATGCATATGGAGTGCTGATTGAGGTTTCATGCACTAGATCCTCAGAAGAGCTATTGGGAGCTAGGAAGGCATACCATTCCCTCTTTGACCACTCCATTGAAGAAGATGTTGCCTCTCACATCCATGGCATTGAAAGAAAGGTGAGGTACACTTGCACCATCCTATAGGAGAAATTATTGAATATTGATCCTGATTCACTACGTGCCCATAAACTCGACCAATTTTTATGTGACACTTAGATGAGTTTTATAATATTAACTTGTTCTTTCAAATTAAAATTTTTGGTCATGTTTCATGAAGATTGACTGTGATCATGACATGTGGTGTCCATAATAATTTTTAATCTTGTGGGTATTGTAATTAAGACAATTCTTATTGTTACTTCACTTTATATGGTCATTATAATTAATTAAATGATGGTTGTAATGTAAAGCACATAGTAGACTATGTCCAAGTTTAGAAATGAGATGCAAGATTGTATTTGATAAAATAAGTAAATGCTAGATATATTACAAAGAATGCTTAGGTGAATTTGCTACGTCTTTCGAAATACAGCACAATATCTAAAGTCAATCTAACACCAATTACTTTTGTGAACAGCTATTGGTTGCCCTACTAAGTGCCTATAGATACGAAGGAACAAAGGTTAAAGATGACACTGCAAAATCAGAGGCCAAAATCCTTTCCAATGCAATTAAGAATGCTCATAAGAAGCCTATTAATGAGGATGATGAAGTGATAAGGATATTGGCAACAAGAAGCAAACTACATCTCCAGGCAGTTTACAAGCACTATAAAGAGATATCTGGCAAGAACCTTGATGAGGTATTAAACACTACTGATGCACCATATATACTAGTGACATTTGAAGTTCTATACTTCTATTATAAATTTATAATTATCATATAATTCTATATGCTATTGCTAACTTAAGTCTTGGGGTTCTGTTGTAATTCAAATATGATGAGATTATATTTCTGATTAAACCTTCACTGCTTGTGGCCAATAGGATCTTGATGATTTAAGATTTAAAGAGGCTGTGCAATGCCTTTGTACCCCACAAACATATTTCAGCAAGGTAAGATGAAGTTCCAATTTTAGAATCCAACCCCTCAAGTTCTTGCCTTCGTTTTCCCTTTTTATTTGTTATAACAATAATTATGAAATTTATTGTAAATTGCATTGTTCTTTTGTCCCCAGGTTTTGAATGCAGCATTGCGAATTGATGTGGACAAGAATACTAAGAAATCGCTTACTCGTGTCGTTGTTACTCGAGCTGATATTGATATGAAAGACATAAAGGCAGAGTACCATAATCTATATGGGGTTTCTTTACCCCAGAAAGTTGAAGAGGTTGCTAGAGGGAGCTACAAGGATTTCTTGCTAAACTTGATTGTTAGAGGAGGCTAATTGAAGAAATTGAAAAGAGAACAAAAACTTGGAAGATCAAATAAAAAAGGAAAATTTTTTCCTCCCAGTTTTCCTTGATTTGTTGCTGATCCTTTTCATTGCATGATATTTCTTCATCTTGTATTACTGTCGTCACAAAAACAAAAAAGGAAAAGTGTAATCAAATAAAAATGTTCAGGTAATTTCTTCCAACACAAATATCCTTTGCTATCATGTTACAGTTCTGTATGCTATATACTATGGTTAAATGGTGGGGGGTTATTTTCTAAGATTCTAAGGTATAGTACTGGTAAAGAGATCAATTATTTCAAAAACAATCACATAAATATGAAATGACAAGCAAAAAGAAAATACAAGTCGCTGAAGATCTTAAAATATGTTGTACCTAAGCGCTAGCAAAGCATTCTCTCACATGATACTTTTTCCTATTAGTTCAATTTCAATTCATGTAGATTCTACTAATTTGAAAGCAGCCCCCAAATAAGAAATGAGATCTATATATATTTAGTGATATTCATATTAGTATTTCAGCCAATATATGAGTGTGTCAAAAAAGATTAAAAGAGTGTTAAAAAGGATATAGCTGACATTTCTCTAACCCATAAATATGAAATATAACAAGAAAAAAGAAAATATAGTGATCGACGTTTTGAAGATCCTAAAATCATGCTGTGACTGGATACTAGCTAAGAAACAAATTCAAATCAATGATCACTAGAGAAAATAGGAATCCAAGAAAAATATCCAATATCACAACAATACCTCTCACAGTGATTCTGGCCAAATTAGTAAAAATGTCATTGCTATTTTGCCTTTTAGAGCTATGAGTGGTGTCATGGCTTGTCGGTTGGTGTTAACCCAAGGCACCCTTTCGTGAACACCTTTTTGACATTAACAAACATAATCACATGATGATTTTTACTTATACCATTGTCAAGAAGCTGGCTATAAAATAGGCCGTATGCTCTGCCATTCATCTCTCATTGATTATATTCAAGCATCCATGGAGAAATGTTTGGAAGAATATAAAATAGGTAGATGTTAATAACAGAAATTTAAACATATACTTTCAAATATATTCTTTAATATTAGTTAAAATTGACTGTGAATTACAAAATTAGGTGTTTTTTCTTTTATGAGCCTTATTCGTAATTTTAAATAAATTTCTCATCGAAGAAGAGTCTTGAGTCGTGGTAGCAGTCACTATTCTAAAAGCAAATTTCCAACAAACATCTACCCAAGACTACACACAACTTCATGCAAACTTGGGGACTCAAGGTTAGAAGTGATAAAGGCACGTAAACAATTAATGCTCAAAATATAGCATAGAGAAGGGAATAGTTAGAAGGAAGAAAAGAGGACTACATGAGATCTATTTGTATAGAGAAGGACAAGAAAAGAGGAGGTCATCTCATCATGGGTAGTCAAAGTGTTATCTCATATATGATTAAAACGTGGTAAAAAGAGAAAATCTGGTTATTTTTACTTTCTTCTTTTTTATCATTATTTTTACTTTCTTCCGAATATGAGTTTTTTTTTATCAGCTAAACAAATCATTAAAAAACGGTACGAGGGGTACCATCCCATTACAAAATTTATGAGAGGTATAGATAACCCCCCAATGTGATAAATCTGTCTGAATATGAGTAGTATTACTTAGCTCTTTTTATATAAGTTGACTTCACCTTGAAAATTGTGATTTATAAGGTACGTGGGACATATTCTTGAGAGGAAACTTGAGTGCTATTACAATAAAGAGTGTGGCTGACATTTGTCTAAAAAAAATTATTCAAGTTCCAGGAGATTCATGGATACTGTCGAAGATACAAGACTTTAGCTTCATGAAGGGCATGGATATTAATAGAGAAAGCTGAAGTTTCATGATGATATTAGTTGTCCAATGCCCCCACAAACGTCAATTTGGGCTATTTGAAAGGATATAATAACCATAACGAATTTTTTCCTGTCAAATTTAAATATATAATAAGATAAAGTTAAAATTTTGTATTTAATTCTGATTTATATTCAATATATGACTTTTTATTTAATTATTACATAGAAAGAAAGAAATATAAGATTTTAACACGAATAATCAAATACAAAACTCCAACCACATAGGACGCTCGTTAGAATCTAGTATATATTGCCATACAGTGTTGTTCAAATATTGTGCCAGAAATGTAAATTAAGAATATAGTTGAACTAGGCCATCGTCTAGAAAATATCTCACTAAGGGCAAAGGCTAGAATTTTTGGTCCTAGGAGTAGTTGGGATAGGTGAACTATTAATTTTGCATAAATGGGAAAAGAAAGACAACGAAGCATAATGATTTTTTTTTTTTGACAGAACAATTAACGAAGCATAATGTTATTCATCACATGTAGCTTATGAAATTGTTAATTTCATACTAATGGTATGATCAATAAGCTTCGAACTATGGCTAATTAGGCCACGGTGGCAAATGTCTCGCGAAAGTGTATGTATGAGTGTAAGCATTTCGAAACCGAATTATATGGCTCGTTCTCGTCCAACTTTTACTTATTCTTCGTCATCCTCATGTAATTTATCGTCCTTTTTCTTTGAGAAATGTCAAGTATTATAGGACACATTCAAAAAAAGAAAAAAGGAAAAAAGGGAAACCAAATGAGATCATGACAACATCAGAGACACTAATATGACTCTCATACAAAACCATTGTAAGACATGTCCTTATACCAAGTCCTAGCTTTTTCAGCCTTCTTTCCCCAACAAAGTGAGGAGAAACTTCTTGTAGTAACCTGAGATTTCCTTGGCCACTGCATCCTCTAGGTGACCACTGTTTTTCTTATAATATAGCTCTTTGATGTCCTTCAGGTCCTTCTCAGTAATCCTTGTGACAAACACACGAGTTAGTCCATCCTCATCAGTTCCAACCCCTTTTATTGCATTTCGAAGAACCTACACATATGATGGGAAATTCAGAGTTAAAATTCTTGGAACTTAAATAATTTAGTTTGGTTAGGTGTTATATTATCAAATAAATTTTCTACTAGTAGAACATTTACTATAATGTGTTTAATTTGAAATGAATGGCATGTGTTTAATTGAAGAAAGCTAACTAGTGCTCACCTTTTCATAGTACTTGTGATCATTGATGCAATGAATTGCAACATTGACAGCCTTATTGAAGTCATCAGATGTTTCCTCCAACATACAGTTTCTGCAAAAAGAGAGCAAAAGAAAGTGAAGTAATTTCCATTTTTTATTATTATTGTATACAGTTTCTTTTTTGTGGTTTGAGTTGACACATTTAGAGAAATAATTAATGAAATAACAATTCAAAAAAGATAGGCATTTGCAATGATAGCAAAAGCAAATTAAGGTATGGTACCTTACTAATAGAACTACCATTTTCATCTTTGAAGCGGTTGAAAGTTGCCACAAGTTGGGTCTTGCTCCTTGTACCAAGGATGCTGATAACTTCTTCATGGTGACCTTTCTTTTCTTTGATAGCCTCATGAAGAATTAGCTTCAGATTTTGCCAATCTTGCATTGATCTCATCACCCCCATACCTAAATGAGCTCACCAGTCCAACCAAAAGCTGCTCAAAAGCAACATCAAACCATGAAATACTAAACCTCATGCATGCTAATAATTTTATGGGACATATATAAACCTTTTTTTTTAATATAAAAATTACACATAATTACCCTCCATAATTATTTTTACAAACTGACACCCGCTATTTATTAAAAAAGTTACATATATATGTAAGACTTGGGTTAGTGGGACATATCCGAACCCACTTGATGAAATATAAGAGTTAGGCTTCAATTTTTAACCAAAATCAAATGAGGATCTTTTAGTCCAATCAGATCATGATCCAATGTGAGTTACGCCCACAAAAACTTATTAAAAACCCACAAAAATTGAACTTTTGTAGGATTTGGATTTCATTTTTTAGATCCGAATAAAATTCAAACTTTTTTTACCTGACTCATTATTATCTACAACTCGCATTGGATCAAATAACCCATTTTGTTACATATTTCATTCTATTTGTCTATGAATCATACACATGTACAAGATAAAACAAGAGAGGTAAGTGTAGTTTACCAATAAAATAGGTGCAAATATAATTAGCACTAATTTCAAGCAAAAGTTAGTGTAATTATTTCTCTTGTTTTTTTTTTCTTTCTCTTCATAAACAAGATATAATGATTAAGGGAGGATGACTTGCCTGACGAAGATGACCAGTGGTATGAGCATAACGTTCTGCAGGTTCTAATATCCAGCGGTATACAGCTCTCTGTTTTTCTATCCCACAACACAAATAACTCAATTCATTAGTGCATACACCTATATAACAAATTAACTTATATTGCTCTAAATCTCTCTTTCTACGTGTGCGTGTTAGGATTGGCAAAAAGAGGTCTAAAAAGAAATATTAAGTGGTTTAAGAATTTTATAGGATGGTCTTAGAATATTAAAATATTATTGTATTTACTTTAAATGTTATTTTTATTTTAATTTCCCAAAGCTTGAATGATAACACATGTAGGGTTATTATTTATTAACTTTTCTATTTAGGGCTCTCTTGGTGGTGAGGACACGATAGAATAAGATAGAATATACCAATAAGAAAAGAATATCATAGGATAAGAATAAAATAAGTCTTAATCCTATCTAATGTTTGGTGCACACCATGGTATGAACCAGATAACGATAGGGGATGGTGGCAGCGACGATGATGACAGTGACAGTGATGGTGGTAGTTGCAGTGATGATCGCAATAGCAGTGATGATGGTAGCGGCGGCAATAATGGTGGTGGTTGTCGTGACGAAAATGACAGTAATGATGGTTGCGACGGTGACAATGGCGACGAGTGGTGGCAGCGAAGATAGTGGTGGTTGTTGTTAGTCGCTATTTACGACTAAGTTTTGTATTGAATATTTGCATAAAAAATAGCGCTTTACTTCCAATTTATGGTTCTTTTTGTAGGAATTGTACATATTTTCATGTCTAGTTTGATTTTATATATTATATACTCTCATTTTGTGAATTAACATTGAAACCACTTCAATTTCAGGCTAAAAGAAGAGAAGGTTCAAGTAGTTGATGTCTCGCTAAGCGAGGCATATGCGCTTAGCGAGTGACATCTGCTAAGCGAGGCACACAGCTCGCTTAGCGTGTTAGGAAACCTTAGAAAATGATCATTCAGAGATGTGCTCGTCCAGCGCACCGCCAGCTCGCCCAACGGGTCATTTGTCTCTTCTCGCGCTTAGCGCGCCCAGCTCGCTAAGACAAATTTCACTTACTCTCACTTAGCGAGCCTTCAGAAGCTGAAACGTCCAAGTAGTCTTTAAAACACTGAAGTTGGCGAAAACTAAAAAGGAGGAATCGAAAAATAGAGCCAAGGGAGAAGCTGAAGCGACAGAATTCAAGTCACCAAGAGAGCTTAGGTTAGATGAGTGAGATTAGGGTTTTAGAGGTTGAAGGAGACATCCTCACCCCTTCTTTGCCATTTTCTTTCACTCAAACTATGTTCTTCCTTATACTGTGAGCTTATTTCTTGTAATGGAAGGCTAAATCTCTTGGTTGGGAAGTTCTGTTGAACCCTTGATGTAATATTCTTCCACTATCTATTTAATATTGTTTCTATGTGTTCATTGCTTCTATCCATGCTTATTTTTACATGCTTGTGGCTTGATCACCCATTTATATGTATAGTTAGGATTTTTGGCATTGGAAAGTGCTTTAAAGCCTTAGAACTTGGTAGAGCAAGCTAGAAAACTATATGTCTAGGAAAGGAGTGCATTGATTTAGTCCATATTATGTTGTAGACTTAATGCAACTCTTTTAGGCTGAGTTTGTTGAGGGATCAAGGACGAGGTTTAAAGAGAGTTAGGCTCTTTCACTAGAGGGATCTTGGTTTGAGTAATTTCTCAGCATAAGAACACTATAATAGCATTAGATAGAGAAAAATCTATAGCAACATCAAGGAAAATTCAGTAGAACGACCCAACACTTTTTACTTGACTATTTTTACTTCTCAAACTACATTAGCTATTTAGTTTATAGTTAACTAGATTTTAACACCAAAAACCCAACGTGATATTGCATTTTTTCAGATGATACAAA